>NC_091979.1:180707494-180967335 GCF_044704955.1 Pristiophorus japonicus | reverse complement strand
GGTAGGGGGGGAAGAGAGGGGAGGGGGGGAAGAGAGGGGAGGGGGGGGAAGAGAGGGGAGGGGGGAAGGAAGAGAGGAGAGGGGATGGGGGGAAAGAGAGGGGAGGGGAGGGGAAGAGAGGGGAGGGGAGGGGAAGAGAGGGGACGGGGGGGGGAAGAGAGGGACGGGGGGGAAGAAGGAGGGGAGGGGGGGGAAGAGAGGGGAGGGGGGAGAGGAAGAGAGGAAGGGGGGGGGAAGAGAGGGGAGGGGGGGGAAGTGAGGGGAGGGGGAGGAGGAGGGGGGAAGAGGGGAGGGGGGAAGAGAGGGAGGGGGGGAAGGGAGCGGGGGGAGAGGAGGGAGGGGGGAAGTGAGAGGGGGAGAGGAGGGAGGGGGGAGAGGAGGGAGGGGGGAGAGGAGGGAGGGGGGAGAGGAGGGAGGGAGGAGAGGGGGGAGGGGGGAAAGGGAGAGGGGGGGAGAGGAGGGTGGGGGGGCAAAGGAAGGGGGGCAAAGGGAGAGTGGGGGAGAGGAGGGAGGGAGAGGGGGGGAGGGAGAGGGGGGAGGGAGAGGGGGGAGGGAGAGGGGGGAGGGAGAGGGGGGAGGGAGAGGGGGGAGGGAGAGGGGGGAGGGAGAGGGGGGGAGGGAGAGGAGGGAGGGAGGGAGAGAAGGGAGGGAGGGAGGGAAGGGAGAAAGGAGAGAAAGGAGAGGGAGGCTGAATAGGCCCCAAGACTTCGGGCTGGGCACGTTTTTAGCACCGGATTTACAGGTAGGTGGCGGCGGGTCCGGGATCCGGAGGGGGGGGGGGGGGGGAGGCGGTGGTCGGGAGCGCGAGTCGGGTGGGTGGGGGGGGAAGCGGAGGTCGGGTCAGGTCCGGGGACAGGGGGAAGGAGTCGAGTCGGGTCGGGAGGAAGCAGGAGCTAGGCGTGGGAAGCAGCCTTATCCACGCAGCCCCAGTGAGGCCATTCGGCAAGGGCTAGGTGCTTCGGGCCCCTCCCACAGTTTTGGGCGCCTGGAGGTACTGCACATGCGCGCCCACTGTAGCGCGCATGTGCAGAGGTCCCGGCACTGTTTTCAGCGCAGGGACCTGGCTCCGCCCTCTACAGCTCGTGCTGCGCCGCGCCCAGCTCCAGAGGACCTGCAGAGATCCGGAGAATAGCCAAGTTTTTTTTTGGCGCACTTTGTGGCGCGAAAAACGGGCGTCCAGGTCGGGGCTGCGCCGTTCTTGGGACGGCCCGAAACTTGGGCCGTTTGACTCCAAGTAGCCATTGCAAGACAACAGAAGACTGACAAAAACAAGTTTGACTGGAAATACTCAAAATGACCAGAAAAGGGGGATAAAAAATAATTTTTTAAAAATTTGTAATTAGTAAAGATGTTTTTTAGTCTTCTTTAAGGTGAGGATTAGTAATGCTGATGGACTATGGAGTATTTTTGCACTTTGGGTGACCACATGTTTGTAACAAGCATTCCGAGGCTAAACATGGCACAGCCAAATTTAACAGTAGGCTCTTTTTACTCTGCCTCAAAAACTGTCTGTTCAATTTCCCACAGCAACCATCATAGTAATCGCCAACTGATATTGTTAAATTACAGGCAGTTTTGTGCTTTCGGTTCACATGAACTAGGAGGTGTATCATTAAGATTGCCAAATTCATATCAAACATAGAACTCATTGAATGGCGGTGCAGGCTAGAAGGGCCGAATGGACTACTCCTGCACCTATTTTCTATGTTTCTATGACACTTCCAGCCAAGGTGATTTGCACTCCATCAGTTGTGAGGTACATTGTGGTTATGTTAGTGGATTAGTAATCCAGAGACCGGAATGACCATGAAACTTTCAGACGGTCATAAAAATTAATCTGGTTCACTAATGTCCTTTTAGGGAAGGAATTCTTCTGTCCTTAACTGATCCGGCCTATGTGTGACTCTTAACTGCACTCGGAAATGGCCTAAGCAAGCCACTCAGTTGTAACAAACCATTACGAAAAGTCAGCAAGGACTGCAGCGGTTCAAGGTGGCTCAACACCATTTTCTCAAGGGCAATTAGGATGGGCAATAAATGCTAGCCTTGCCAGCGACACCCACATCCCATGCACGAATAAATTAAAAAAAGGTCAAGCATGGACAAGGATACTTCCTGCTTATTACCACCTACCACCCTCGCCCTCCCTCAACTGATGAATCAAGTACTCCTCCATGTTGAACACCAATTGTAAGAAGCACGGAGGGTAGCAAGGGCACAGAATGCACTCTGGGTGGGGGACTTCAATGTCCATCACCAAGAGTGACTCGGTAGCTCCACTACTGACCGAGGGACGAGCCTTGAAGGACCTAGTTGTCAGACCAGACCCGCGACAGGTGGTGAGAGAACCAACATGAGGGAAAAATCGACCTGACCTAGGCCTCACCAATCGACTGTCCATTGTAGTATTGGTAGCAGTGACCACTGCACAATCCTTCTGGAGGTGAAGTCCTGTCTTCAAACTAAGGACATCCACCACTGTGCTAAATGGGATACATTCAGAACAGATCTAACAGCACAAAACTGGACATCCATAACGTACTGTGGGCTTTCATCAGCAGCAGCAGAATTGTATTCCACCACAATCTGCAACTTCACGGCCCAGCATATCCCTCACTTGATCATTACCATCAAGCCAGGGAACCAACCCTGGTTCAATGAGGAGTGCAGAAGAGCATTCCAGGAGCAGCACCAGGCCTGATGGACTGCATCCCAGAGTACTTAAGATGGCGACCTTGGAAATAGCGGATGCATTGACAGTCATTTTCCAACATTTCATAGACTCTGAATCAGTTCCTATGGAGTGGAGGGTAGCCAATGTAACCCCACTTTTTAAAAAAGAAGGCAGAGAAAACAGGGAATTATAGACCTGCCAGCCTGACATCGGTAGTGGGTAAAATGATGGAATCAATTATTAAGGATGTCATAGCAGAGCATTTGGAAAGAGGTAACATGATAGGTCCAAGTCAGCATGGATTTGTGAAAGGGAAATCATGCTTGACAAATCTTCTGGAATTTTTTGAGGATGTTTTCAGTAGAGTAGACAAGGGAGAACCAGTTGATGTGGTGTATTTGGACTTTCAGAAGGCTTTCGACAAGGTCCCACACAAGAGATTAATGTGCAAAGTTAAAGCACATGGGATTGGGGGTAGTGTGCTGACGTGGATTGAGAACTGGTTGGCAGAAAGGAAGCAAAGAGTAGGAGTAAATGGGTACTTTTCAGAATGGCAGGCAGTGACCAGTGGGGTACCGCAAGGTTCTGTGCTGGGGCCCCAGCTGTTTACATTGTACATTAATGATTTAGACGAGGGGATTAAATGTAGTATCTCCAAATTTGCAGATGACACTAAGTTGGGTGGCAGTGTGAGCTGCGAGGAGGATGCTATGACTTGGATAGGTTAGGTGAGTGGGCAAATGCATGGCAGATGAAGTATAATGTGGATAAATGTGAGGTTATCCACTTTGGTGGTAAAAACAGAGAGACAGACTATTAACTGAATGGTGACAGATTAGGAAAAGGAGAGGTGCAACGAGACCTGTGTGTCATGGTACATCACTCATTGAAGGTTGGCATGCAAGTACAGTAGGCGGTTAAGAAAGCAAATGGCATGTTGGCCTTCATAGCGAGGGGATTTGAGTACAGGGGCAGGGAGGTGTTACTACAGTTGTACAGGGCCTTGGTGAGGCCACACCAGGAATGTTGTGTACAGTTTTGGTCTCCTAACTTGAGGAAGGACATTCTTGCTATTGAGGGAGTGCAGCAAAGGTTCACCAGACTGATTCCCGGGATGGCGGGACTGACATATCAAGAAAGACTGGATCAACTGGGCTTGTATTTACTGGAGTTCAGAAGAATGAGAGGGGATTTCATAGAAACGTTTAAAATTCTGACGGGTTTAGACAGGTTAGATGCAGGAAGAATGTTCCCAATGTTGGGGAAGTCCAGAATCAGGGGTCACAGTCTAAGGATAAGGGGGAAGCCATTTAGGACTGAGATGAGGAGAAACTTCTTCAGCCAGAGAGTGGTGAACCTGTGGAATTCTCTACCACAGAAAGTTGTTGCGGCCAATTCACTAAATATATTCAAAAAGGAGTTAGATGTAGTCCTTACTACTAGGGGGATCAAGGGGTATGGTGAGAAAGCAGGAATGGGGTACGGAAATTGTATGTTCAGCTATGAACTCATTGAATGGCGGTGCAGGTTCGAAGAGCCTACTCCTGCACCTATTTTCTATGTTTCTATACCTTAAAATGAGGTGGCAAACTGGGGAAGCTGCAACACAGGATTACATGCAGGCTAAACAGCGGAAGCAGCATGCTACAGACAGAGCCAAGTGATTCCACAAAGCTCTGTAGTGCTGCCACATTGAGTCGTGAATGACAGTGGACAATTAAACAACTAATGTGAGGAGGAGGCTCCATGAATATTCCCATCTTCAATGATGGTGGGGGCCCAGCATGCAAGTGCAAAAGACAAGGCTGAAACTTTTGCAACTATCTTCAGCCAAAGTGCCGAGTGGATGATCCATCTCGGCCTCCTCCTGAGGTCTCCACTATCACAGAGCCAGTCTTCAGCCAATTCCATTCACTCCATGTGATATTAAGAAACGGCAGGGCGCACTGGATAGAACAAAGGCTATGAGCCCCGATAATATCCCGTCTGTCGTGCTGAAGACTTGTGCTCCAGAACTAGCCGCGCCTCTAGCCAAGCTGTTCCAGTACAGTTACAGCACTGGCATCTATCCGACAATGTGGAAAACTGCACAGTTATGTCCTGTCTACAAAAAGCAGGACAAATCCAATTCGATCAATTACTGCCCCATCAGTCTACTCTCAATCATGAGTAAAGTGATGGAAGTGTAACTGATAGTGTTATCGAGTAGCATGTACACACCAATAACCTGCTCACTAATACTCAGTTTGGGTTCCGCCTGGACCACTCAGCTACAGACCTCATTACAGCCTTGGTCCAAACATGGACAAAAGAATTGAATTCCAGAGATTAGGCAAGAATGACTGCCCTTAATACCAAGGCAGCTTTTGACTGAGTATGGCATGAAGGAGCCCTAGTATTATTCAAGTCATGGAAGTCAGGGGGAAAACTCTCCACTCGCCACAGTCATACCTAGCACAAAGGAAGATGGCTGTGGTTGTTGCAGGCCAATCATCTCAGTCCCAGGACATCACTACAGGAGTTCCTCAGGGCACACAACTGATTCACTGTTGAACTGATGTTCACTGATGATTGCAATGTTCAGTTCCATTCGCAACTCACCAGATACACCACTGAAGTGCCAGGCAATGACCATCTCCAAAATGAGAGAGTCTCACCACCACCCTCAACATTCAACAGCATTACCATCGTCGAATTCCCCACCATCAACACTCTGGAGGTCACACTGAACAGAAACTCAACTGGACCAGCTACATAAATACTGTGGCTACGAGAGAGCTGGTCAGACGCTGGGCATTCTGTGGCGAGTGTCTCACCTCCTGACTCCCAAAGTCTTTCCACCATCTACAAGGCACAAGTCAGGAGTACGATAGAATACTCTCCACTTGCCAGGTTGAGTACAGCTCCAACAAGAAACTCGAGACCATCCAGGACAAAGCAGCCCATTTGATTGGCACTCCCTCCACCACCACAGTACTGTTTCTGCAGTGTGTACCATCTACAAGATGCACAGCAGCAATTCGCAAAGACTTCTTCAACAGCATCTCCAAAACTTCTACCACCTAGAAGGAGATGGGCAGCAGGTACATGGGAACATCACCACCTCCAAGTCACACACCCTGCTGACTTGGAAATACATTGCCATTCCTGCTGGGTCACAAATCCTGGAATTCTCTCCCTAACAGCATTGTGGGAGTATCTTCACCACACGGTCTGCAGCAGTTCAAGATGGCAACTCACCACCACCTCCTTGAGGGCAATCAGAGATGGGCAATAAATACTGGCCTTGCCGGCAAGGCCCACATCCCATGAATGAATTTTTTTTAAAGCCCAACAAAAAGGAGACTTTGTCTTTATACATCTATGCAAAGGCCCTATTTTCTTTTGAAATTTCAGTTTTAAAAGCAGAATACAAAACTCACCAACTGCAGAACAGGTCTCGAACAATGGTATTTTTAGAATAAACTAAAAGAAAACTGGTTATATTGTTGGTTTGGTGCATAAATCACTCCTCCAAAAAATTAAAGATGCTATTATCCTGATGCATAAAAATTGAAAGCCCAAAGAAAAGTACAGGTTAAGCATCCAAAATCCGAAGTTCCAAAATTCGGAATGTTCCGGAATTCGGACACCGGGCCGATCCATGGCGGGGTCATCCAGAAACTGTTCCGAAATCCGGATTTCCCCCGCCTCGGAGGCCCGACCTCGCCCCGGCCCTACCTCGTTCCGGCTCTTGGCGGCCCGACTTTGCCCGTCTTGACCTCGCCCCAGCTCCCCCCCTTCCCCTTATCTCGATGGGCCGTCCTCGTCCCCTTACCTTGGCTGCCCGACCCCACCTACCTCGGCCCAGGCAAAGACGTTCCAAAATCCGGAAATACCCGGAATCCGGAACGGCCTTGGTCCCGAGGTTTCCGGACGCTCAACCTGTACTGGACTCTTCAGGATTTGGCCAAGACTATTTTTTCTGTTGGAAAACGTGATCATACTAAGCAAAACTGAGGAAATACTAGAAAGTTAAAATTATATTTTGTACAAATTTACTGTACTGTAAGTAGATTATAATAAAGACAATTTTAAAAAGCTCCTTGATGAAACTACTAGTCTAGTCTGTTCCAACATCAATGCTATAACAGCAGCATCAATCCATTTAGCCAAGCTTGCAGAGGGAGGAGCATGACAACAGCAATTTACACAATGTGCTGCACCAGTACACTTATCTGAACCAGAAACAACAAATTAACACCCAACAAGAGTTCAGATAATTAAAGGCAGCATAGCATTTAACTGAACTGCTGAAATAAATGCAGCATCAAAATTCCACAGTTGAGAGTATTGTACTGTGTGTCTAAATGCTGTTTTTTAAGTTTGCAACTCTAACTGTATTTGAATCAATGAAGCTATATTTACCATATAGTTTGCTAGATACTACCATCAGTGCTTAACATTTGTCTATAAGCATTTACTTTCTTTTCCTTTCTCCTTATTCTTTAGCAGCAGTAGTTTTTGTTCTCTGTGTTGTTTCTCCATCTCCTGTTCCTGACGATGCTGTTCCAGCTTACGCTGCTGTTCCAAAATTTCTTGTTGGTGCTTCAATGCAAGCAAATCCTGTTGGTGCTTAAAACAAAAGAAAAATGGGAGGGTAAGCAGCTGATGTGTACATGTTAATCACATAATAACTGAACGCTTCCCCGCATTCCCAATAGTCCACTGTAACACATTTATGACACAGCTTGTATTTTCTAGGCAGGATACCAAGATGGGAGACTGGAGCACCTGCCTGTTTCAGGCGGGTGGCCTTTTGTAATATGCAAATCAGGGTCATCTGATGCAACGTGCATACTCTGCCCATTTCTATCGCCACTGAGTATGCCAATATCAAGAATAATGACCATCTACAGAAGGAAACACAGTTGTTTATGGTTCTTGCCAATTTTTGGCTCAGTAATAGTTGACAACAGAAACTGTGCAGAGGCTATACCAGGGCACTTCAAGTGTTGACAAGAGCTACAAGGGAAATAAAAGTCTAGTGAATGCAGCCCCTCATTCTATACATAGTGTATCTGCCAAGTGGGTTGCCTCCACGCTGCTGTGAAATCACCAATGGAGAGTATCTCATAGATGCGGCTTTGGCTTCAGATTGGCTTGGGATATCTAGAACTGCCTAATTCAAACAGCTATGGGTCAGCTCTTAAGTCAGTCTAAAGGAACAACTCATATTGTTCAAAATAGAGTTTCTTTTTCTGTTCTCAGAATGTGGGCAATGCCTCAATTATTGCCCAATCCTAGGTGGTGGTGGGCCTTCTCTCTGAACGACTAAAGTCCTTGTGCTGATGGTGTCCCCAATGGTGTTTGTTGTGAAATTCTTGGATTGGGATCCCAAGATAATAAAGGAAGTGATGCATGTTCAAGCCGGGATGATTTACGACTTGTAGGGAAACTTGCAAGTAATGTAATGCCCATCACTTTGCTGCTCTAATTCTTCTCAATGGTAGAGCTCATGGGGCTACGGTACTGTTAAAGTAAGCTTGCCGTTCTATAGATAGGACATACTGCAGGCACAGTGGGCTGGTGTTATAGGGGGTGGATATTGAGTTCAGTGGCAGGCATGTTGATCCAATGGACTGCTGTCCTGGATGATGTTGAGCTTTATCCAGGAGGGACTCCGGGGCTGGCGTCGAACCGGCCGAAGGGAGTCCGGGGCTGGCATCGAACTGGCCGAAGGGACTCAATTTTTAAACTTTTAATCAACTTTTAAACTTCTTAAAACAATTTGGGAAAACTGTTAAATTTTTACTCAATTTGGAGAACTTTTTTTCTATAACTTTTAATCAACTCAATCTATTTATTAAACCTTCAATCAACCAGTGTAACTTTAAAAAAAAATAATCTGGAAATACTTTTAAACTCTAACTTTTAAAACAACTTGGAAACCTCTGGGGAAATTTTTAACCTTGAAAGAAACTTCCCAAAACATCGCTCGGAACCCCAGCAGGCAGTTGACCTTCCCAATGCCTGCCCCCCAACCAAGCCTCGGGCCATCTACCATCAATAGCGCTACTCGGCGCCGAACTTGCGGCCAACATCTCGCCATAGGCAATTAGGCTTATACAGCAGTGCCAGGTCTTCAGTCGTCTTGGACCCCCTTGCCACTGGACTAAGACTTTGCTCAGCTAAGAAATGGGACCTGGAATGTCAGGACCCTCATGGACAATTTCAACAGCGACAGGCCGGAACGCCGCACTGCCATAGTTGCCCTGGAACTTAGAAGTTTTGACATTGACATCGCCGCCCTAAGCGAGACCCGGCGGGCAGGGGAAGGCCAGCTCAAGGAACATGGTGGAAAGGAAAACCAGAGGAAGAACGCCGCCTTCATGGAGTCGGCTTTGCCGTCAAAAATGAACCGGTTGGCCGCCTCAACGACTCCCCCGTGGGGTTAATGAACATCTCATGACTCTTCGCCTTACCCTATCCCGGAACCAATGCGCCACAGTCATCAGTGCGTATGCCCCAACACTAGATACAACGGATGCGACTAAAGAGGGTTTTTATTCCAACCTCGAGACATCCCTATCCCACGTGCCCACGGGCGACAAATTGATCCTCCTGGGTGACTTTAATGCCAGGGTCGGCAAAGACACAGCCCTCTGGGGAGGCGTGATTGGCAGAGAGGGGGTAGGGAAAGCCAATACCAGCTGTACCCTACTTCTCACAAAATGTCTAGAACACAAACTCATCACCAACACCCTGTTCCGCCAGAGGGACAAATACAAGGTATCGTGGCAACACCCTTGCTCCAAACACTGGCACCTGCTCGACTACGTCATCATCCGAGCCAGGGATCGCAAGGATATGCGCATCACCTGCGCAACGACAGGAGCTGACGACTGCTGGACCGTCCATCGCCTAATCCGACCCATCATCAATACAAACGTAGTCCCAAAGCAGAGGGGACAGCAGAAGCAGTGCCGCAAAAATGTTAATGCTGGGGCACTTAAAGACCCAGCTAAGAGAGCCCTATATAGCCAGCGTCTCACAGCTAATCTGGTGTGCCTTGATGACCCTGAAATGCTGAATGCCCACAGCGCTTAGTCTGCCCTCCAGGTCTCCATAACCAGTGCCTGTGAAGAGACACTTGGTTACTCAACCAGAAAACACCAGGACTGGTTTGATGAAAATGATCAGGAGATTCAAAAACTAATAGATCGTAAGCCCAGAGCATTTCTGAGCCTCAAGCAACAACCCAACTCGGGAGCTGCAAAGCAACGTTACGGACAGCTCAAGGCTGAGGTCCAACAAAAAACCGGGACCTAAAGAACAGGGGGTGGAAGGAGAAAGCACAGGAGATACAACTGGCCGACAGCCACGGTATGCGAGGATTCTTCATTGCAGTCAAGGCCACCTACAGTCCAAATTCCCAAGGCCCCACACCACTCCTGGCCAAGAACGGGGAAACACTCATCAAGGACACCGAGGCCGTCAGGGCCCGATGGAAGGAGCACGTGAAGATCTCTTCGAGACTCTGCCTTTGACTCGAGTGTTCTCAACTCCATCCCGCAGCATGCAACCCGCCACCACCTCAGTGAAACCCCACGCTGTACGAGGTAGGCAAAGCCATAAAACGGCTCAAGAATAACAAGGCTATGGGTGCAGATGGAATTCCTGTTGAGGCGCTAAAGTATGGTGGAGAGGTGCTGTTGGCGCAGATACATGACCTCATCTCTCTCATCTGGAGGGGGGCGAGCATGCCAGGAGATCTGAGAGATGCAGTGATCGTGACCATCTTTAAAAAGGGGGACAAATCCGACTGCGGCAACGACAGGGGAATCTCCCTGCCATCAGCCACAGGGAAGGTTGTCACTAGAGTTCTCCTCACCCATCTTCTCCCTGTGGCCGAGGAGCTCCTCCCGGGGCAAAACGGACATAATCTTTGCAGTGCGACAGCTGCAGGAAAAATGCAGGGAGCAGCGCCAGCACTTATACATGGCCTTTTTCGATCTTACAAAGCCCTTTGACATTGTCAACCGGGAGGGATTATGGAGCGTCCTCCTCCGTTTTGGATGCCCCCAAAACTTTGGCAACATTCTTCGCCTGCTCCACGATGGCATGCAGGCCGCGATCTTTACCAGCAGTTCCATTACAGACCCAATCCACGTCCGGAGCGGGGTCAAACAGGGCTGTGTCATCACTCCAACCCTCTTCTCAATCTTCCTTGCTGCCATGCTCCACCTTACAGTCAACAAGCTCCCCGCTGGAGTGGAACTAAACTACACAACCAGTGGGAAGCTGTTTAACCTATACCGCCCCCAGGCCAGGTCCAAGATCATCCAACCTCTGTCATTGAGCTGCAGTACGCGGACGATGCCTGCGTCTGCGCACATTCTGAGGCTGAACTCCAGGATATAGTCGATGCATTCACCGAAGCATATGAAAGCATGGGCCTTACGCTTAACATCCGTAAGACAAAGGTCCTCCACCAGCCTGTCCTCGCTGCACAGCACTGCCCCCCCAGTCATCAAGATTCACGGCGCGGCCCTCGACAACGTGGACCACTTTCCATACCTCGGGAGCCTTTTATCAACAAAGGCAGACATTGATGCGGAGATTCAACATCACCTCCAGTGCGTCAGTGCAGCCTTCGGCCACCTGAGGAAAAGAGTGTTCGAAGACAAGGCCCTCAAATCCACCACCAAGCTCATGGTCTACAGGGCTGTAGTAATACCCACCCTCCTGTATGGATCAGAGGCATGGACGATGTACAGAAGACACCTCAAGTTGCTGGAGATATATCACCAACGACGTCTCCGCAAGATCCTGCAAATCCCCTGGGAGGACAGGTGCACCAACATCAGTGTCCTCGCCCAGGATAACATCCTCAGCATTGAAGCACTGACCACGCTCGATCATCTTCGCTGGGCAGGCCACATAGTTCGCATGCCAGACACGAGGCTCCCTTGGCAATTGCTCTATGCGGCGCTCATTCACGGCAAACGAGCCAAAGGTGGGCAGCGGAAACGTTACAAGGACACCCTCAAAGCCTCCCTGGTAAAGTGCGATATCACCACTGACACCTGGGAGTCCCTGGCCAAAGCCCGCCCTAGGTGAAGAAAGTGCATCCGGGAGGGCGTTTTACTCTTCGAATCTCAACGCTGCGAGCATGAAGAGGTCAGGCGCAGGAAGTGGAAGGAGCGTACGGCAAATCAGTTCCACCCACCCCTTCCCCCGACGAATGTCTGTCCCACCTGTGACAGGGTCTGTGGCTCTCACATTGGACTGTTCAGCCACCAAAGAACTCACTTTAGGAGGGGAAGCAAGTCTTCCTCGATTCCGAGGGACTGCCTATGATGATGAGCTTCTTAGTTATCTTGCAGATGCTCCAATCCATGTAAGTGGTTGAATATTCGATCACATTCACAAGTTGGTGGAAAGGCTTTGAGGGTTCAGGACATGAGCCACTGTCACTTCAAGACATTCATTTTCAGCGACATTACAGTGGCCTAGCAGTGAGGAGATCATCCGTGTCTCTGTTTAATGGAACATAGAAATTTGACAGAACAATCTAGGATTATTTTTTGATATATTTTGATAAAGAATAGGGGCTTACTCTGAATAATAAATGCTCGCTTAGATCTTCCTTCATTTTAAAAGATGTTCTATACTTATCGACAGGAATATCATGTTGGGAAAGACTAGGTGCAGGCAAAAACCATTTGCTAAGAGCCTCATTTTGTTTGACTTCTTCCAAAACAGGAATTCTTAAGTTATAGCTTAAAAACCAAAAGATGGAAAAAGCAAATAATGTATTTGAAACAGCTTAAAACAAGATTTTTCCAAAATTATCCCCAGTACATGGATACCACACTATACTACAACAACTCCTTGCATTTATATATTACATTTAATATAAGAGTATCACAAGACAGAGGTGTAAGGAAAATTAACAGAGCCACAAAGGGCGAGGTCAGGAACGGTGACCAAAACCTTGGTTGAAGAGATGGGCCCAGAGGTGGTTTGTGAAGGAGAAGTGGGAAGGTTTAGTAAGGGACGTAAATAGCAGAATGTTACCAATTGTGGGGCAAAGTGCCAGGGGATAGACAACATCCCAGAGTGATAGAGGTAACAAGAGGCTAAAATAGTGGGTCTCTCAGAGGAGAGGACACGAACAAAAAAAATCTCATGAAAGGGAGGCAATTTCTCCTCCCTCACCTGCTATTTTTCCATTATATGAATAGAAACCACACAATCCTCAAATACCTCCTACTGTTGTTTTAAAAAACACTTCTTGCACTCAACTTCATTGTTATTGAGCATTAATGATCGAGATGTGAAAAGCTAACTTCTTGCTGACAGTTAATTTAAGCTGCGAGTTAAAACCACCCCAGATGTTTGTGGTTTAACTTTGGTGGCAATACTTGTTGAATGTTTGATAGCATTTTAATTGCTTGCATTACAGTTAGATTATCATCACCTGTCACATCCATAATTGGCACCTGAGCAGCTCCCCGGCGTGATTGGTAAGGGGCGATCAAAATAATAAACTGAAATTTCTCCTACAACGTAGATGATTTTTTCATATGTTTTGAGTTACATAAATGGATGGGATAGAAACACTTTTCAATTAGAAGTTTAATCTTAACCACCATCATTTGAGATATGGGGAGGGATGGAGGTTTGTCAAATACAGTGCGAGAATAAAGGAGGTCTCAAATAACACCTTCACTTGGCTTGCTTGCATTTGAATTTCCTTCTTAAAAATAACTTGCTTTCGTTCATTGATCTTTCCCACCCATTTCTTCCTTGATCTTTCTGGCTATTTCCCCTACGCTTACTGCATTAATTTTCATCTTTATTTTTTCAAATTAAGGTTACGCATTATAAATAGTAAGCCTTCAATTAAAACTATCCCTCAAGTGCAACCAGTAAAACAATGGCAAAGATGTGTAGGACCATCTGAGTCAGTTTTAAGGAAATGGAACAGTAATAGAGACTTCCTGGTCAGTATAACTATCTTAAACAACATGGCTATAAATATCAGCCATGATCTTTTTGAATGGCGGAGCAGGCTCGAGGGGCTAGATGGCCTACTCCTGTTCCTAATTCTTATATAGACATTACTCTAAAATTAAGGTGGTTTAATGATTATACCACAGATCAGCATATTGATACATGACCATGTACTGATGTTTATGGAAAATTAGCTCAGTAATCTTGTATTTTTGTGACAGGAGATTTTATTAATAAACCAGGTAGTTTGAGTTTTGAACCACACTCAATGCTTAAATACTAACCTGGCCTGCCCCTTCAAGGCCACTGCTTGTGCACTTCTCGTGGGGAAGTGATCTCCATAAGTTCTGAATTCAATTACAGTCCAATTATTGTCACTGAAAGTTTCTCTAGATTGGTAGCTGCGTGGCACCTCTCCGTAGCTTAACATTTCCAGGTTACCTCAAGGTCAGAAAAAACTAACTGCGTTTCCTCTTTTAAATGATTGCTCAGTTGCGATTTGTTGGTGTTATACAAACTGACAGCTAGAATGTGACTGACATTCTTAAATTAATTATTTAAATAGATAGAATTTAGATCTTAGCTAATTAATTACTAGCATAACGCTCACTGTTCTCATTAAATCAAGAAGTATTGATGGTCAGGATATTGCATATTACTTAAAATTAGGAACTCACTATGGCAGGAAAAAGCTCAAACCTGTTTTTTGTTACCCTGCAACACTGTATACTGGAGCAGCATTATGCTCTGTGCTATCTTACTGTCTCTCAAAGTAAACTAAATAACCTTTTGGATGATGGGAGAACAGATTAGTACAATAATTTTTTTTCAATTAAATGTTCTGTAGGTACTCAGATGCAAGATTTTCTGTATCAATTCAGTAAGGTAGAAATTTATCAAAGTAAAGAAATAAAGATATACATTTATATAGCACCTTTTCACAACCACTGGACGTGCAAGTACATGCAAGTATGCATCCAAACTATAACTTAAAAATTATCTATCACAATAGCTGAAATCACAGTATCATATGAACTGTATCTTTACACTTCAGTTCAGAATGGATATGCTATTACTATAAAAAGGAGCTCTGGTACAGCTTGAATTGGTCACTGTGGTTTAAATATCCTGGGTTACCTTTATGTGCTCTTGTAGTTGGGCTTCATGTTGTCGCGAGAGCTGCTCATGTTGTCTCTGAAATTCTGCGATAAGAAGCTGACGTTGGATTTGTTGTTTCTGTTTCAGAGCAATCAATTCCTGTTGTAGTTGCTGTTCTCGCACATTGGGGTCGGCTGCTGGCACTGTAAACTGATGATCGAGCCGAAGATCCATTGGTGTACTGGGCTGGACTTGTGGAGGCAATGCTGTGCTTATATCAACTATAAATGAAAAACATAATATAATAGTTAAAAATCAGTAGCTCAATGCAACATTTTTAACATGTCCAAAATTATAAAGAAACACTCATACAAATCCCAGGGACCAATTCAACATCCCCATTGTTATAGACAGGGGTACTGGCGCAAATGCTGACTTAGAGTACAATGTAGTCCCCTTACAACAGCGCAGACATGCTTTGTCCAGTTTACACAATGTCTGTTGTAAACAGCCAAATATAATTAACTTTCCTGGCTTTCCCGAGCGCCAATGCTGTTGAGAGAATGTCAGAGAGCAGCATAGCAGAACAAAGGGCAGAATACAGACAGCAATCCAGAACCAGAGAGAACGGGACACAAGGTAAATTTGCAAACATTAATACAAGAGCAACAGGTTTGTCTGGACAAATCAAAGAAAAATTTGTGTATGTGCATACATTCATTTTGTGTAGATGCAATCTGTCTGGTTTACCGGATTGTTTGGACAATTTGTGTGTGATATAAATAAGATTGCAGTGTGAATGCAAAGACTGACAAATTCTCTTGAATTATGTCAGTCAGAACAACAAATTTCATCTCGCAGGTGTTCCTGTCCACCTTACTGAAGATTTCATCTTTCCAACAACTATTTCCTCAGGTTAAAATTTTTGTTTTAATCTTCATCGAAATCGCACAGTCACAATATACTATTTATAACCCACAACAATATAATAGTTTGGATGTTTATGGCTGAAAAATATTGAAAAATATGACATTGCCAGAATTCAACAAAGAAATTGTATTTTTGTAAAATGTTTGTGGAAATGACAGACTATGCAAATTTGGTAATACTGGATATCAAAAATTAAAAACTGCAAAAAGACAACTGACCAATATACAACAAGTCAGCCCAATTTAAAACATACAAGAAAATACATGCTGGTACAACCAATAGCATATATATCCAAGTGCTAGAATGCAGATGCGTGGATTGGGGTAAAGACAGCATTAGGCTTGGCTATAAAACCCTCCAAAATCAAACAAGCTCTCATTGTTATGCTGTTTTCATACACTTCCTGGTGGGCAATTCCAATTCGGGCATTGGTATAAATCCTGAGGCAACTATCTTCTTGGCACAGAATCTAGTGATATAGGGCAAAGGGGGAAGTACATATAGAGAATGTGCGCACCTCGATGGAAATTGAATACAAGAAGTGAAAAATGTAAGGTTGAGGCAAGTTCAATTCACCAAGATATCATAACTTCAACATAAAAAGAGAGAATAGAGGGGAGTCAAATATTCTCATTTAAATCATTTAAGGAGAAGTCCAACATCCTACAAAAATAGCTCTTCAGATTCTTGCACATACAGAATGCTCGAGTGTAGTTACTAGGGCACTTGTAGAATACTAAATAATGATGTTTCTGCTCTAGACACCTTTATCAATGGGATTATAAATCAGGGTGTTGTTATACCAAGATTTCTAAGTTGAACACAAGATCATGGATATTACACACTAACCAGTGCAATGACAGCAAATCAATTCTTTGAATTTGCTTGAAGCATAGTTAGCGCCTTATGAGAAAAAAAAACTTTGACCTTTCAAGATCTAAGTACGACTCAATACAATTGAAGAACTTCCATTCCCTCGTTGGCACAAAGTATGCCGAAGAAAATCAGTCGGCTGTTGAAAATATTAGTATGGTAGAGGGCAGAGCAGGGGTAAAGAGAATTTTTCACGTTTGTGCAAATTCCTTATGCTGCTAAATTCTGGAGTTTTCTTATTGGCAAAGTTTGACTAAACTATTGCCTCTCATTCCACTGAATTATTAGTAGAAATAGCAGATGTGCTAACAAACTCCTGCTCTGTAAATGGAACATCTCAAGTCAGAACGCTATTGGAATGTTGGGAGTGTTTTGGATACCGCAGGAATGAAGAACATTGCAATGGAAAGACTATCCCAAGGGGGAAAGTCTAACACTTGGTGGGCTAACTCAGGCAGGATTTTGCATGCAGGAAGCATCATCGACATACATTAGGGCTAGAGGGATGAGGGTATTGATGTTTGCAGAGTATAATTCATCCGCAATTGTACATAATGGGGTTGTTAACCATAAGCTTGTTGTCTCCGCTTGGTGTGCTCATTTTGAGAATCTATATCAATGTAGCTACCAACTTTATATGTATTATCCGTACTCATTTCAAATGTATTAACTCTTTCTAAAATGGTCGCTCATGGTTATTGCTGACTCTTCAGATCTCACTATAGGGGAGAACAATGAGTGACTTGTTCTTGTAAAACAACCTTGAGGAACCATCTGATCATAATGGGAATGTAGCAACAGATGTAGAGGCCAAACTGTAGGAATACCCAGAGAAGCAGAACTGTGCCTTCCTTGCCTGCAAAACAAAGATAAGCTGGAGATGACTTAATCTTCACTCATGATTAGGGAATTGCTTGCTTTACTATGTAAATGACTGGTTTAGCTTGTATCTATGCCACGGTAGTTGATGTGATAGGACAATGAAAAGGGGTTATACCGATCAAGAACTGTATAACTGTAAAGTTTTTGTAATGATTTTTGCTTGCTCTGGTGGATTCGACAGACTCATGGAGTCGGTGCCCCTTTATCTGAGCAAGACACTTCATAGATGAAGCCTGAATAAAGTTAGTCTGAACTATACTTTAAAGTGTTCGAGTCAGTGTATTCGCTGAAACAGATTGAGGGAAAAGAATCCGTATCAACATTTGGTGTCAGAAGTGGGATCTCAACGGACGACCGCCGGGAACTTGCGAACTAAGAGCCGGACTAGCCTCAGACGAGACGGGAGGAAAATGCCCACCGGAGTGAGTATTCTTTAAATACCACCTCGGTTTCCTCCAGTCCAAAAAGTCTGAAAAAAGTTTTGCCGCTCGCTAGTTCTCAGGTAGCGTCTGAACGAGATCCAGGTCAATCTGGCGAATACCTTTTAAACTTAGAAAATAAGTGTCCAAGACAGGTACGACGTCGACCTTGTATATCACTTGGCCCGTCTAGGCGCTGATTGGACTTAAACAAACTAACCGGGATACGATTACCGCGGGGCGACGCGAGAGGGATTGTGTAAAGTTAACTTGTACTTATGCCAGGTACGGTGTCGATCTTGTATATCACTTGGCCCGCCTAGGCTCTGGATAAGATAAACTACCTTTTTACCACGGGGCGACGCGAGAATGGGCAATTACTTAGAGAGTACTACGGATGCGGACAGCCCGCTACAGAAGTTATGCGAAGATTTCCCAGAGAAGGCTGAGCAATTTAGACAGTCATCTGGAGCCTTGAACAAATTATTAGGAGATGATCAATGGCCCCGAGGAGGCACTAAGAGTGTAAGGGTGGCAAAAAGGGCACAGGAATTAATTGGGAAAAAGGATAGAGGAAAAAGGATAAAAGTTTAATTGCCACATGGAGACAATATTGTCAAAAACTAAAAGATGAATCACTTCTGTCAAGTTGGCAGGAAAACGCCACTAAGTTAGGATTCTCATTAATGGAAGGAGGACATGTTAAACCCCTAGATGTATTAAAGAAAGAGTGCGCGCACGAAAAACGTACCAAGAGCTCCACTCGGACCTCTGAAAAGGGTATTGATAGACTATGTAGTCAGATGGTTGGCCTTGCATTGACTGAGGCGGACGGTGAGATAGAAGAGTGGCCACTCACGCGACGTCCCACTGCTCCGGTGCCCCACAGTCCCGTTGAACCTCCATCATATAATCGAATATACCCAGCCATTCCGACGGCTACAGGCAATGTTCCACCAGCCGTAAATTCCCAAGCCTTCGATCACGTTCTGCCCTCAGCTCTACCACCACCCTTGCTGCCACCGGTGCCTGTTGATACACCATCAAACGTAACACCAGTGGGTCCCCAGACGGTCCCTACAGTCTTCCCTCTGCCAGCTACACACCCTGTATCAGTCTCGACTACTTCGCCCGGACTTGTCCCTGTCCCCCAACAACCCTTTACGCTGGCAGGTCTCCAACCTAGCGTTTCGATTCCCTCCGCGCCCTTTGTTAATTTAGGTCCGACCTTGCAGTCAGATCCTACCTGGACCCCTCCGACATTTGTGGACCCAGTCGCTACTCGGACCAGGTCGCAAATGAAACAGAAGGATAAGAAGTCACTCACTCCGGCTGCTAGGGAGACGCCGAAACATGGAGTTGGACGAAAACCATCGCTACAGTCGCGCGCCTTCCAGGGCTCAGCCCGTCACCCTGATTCTGAGAGCTCCAGTGACTCCGACTTGGGCTCCCCTTCCCTATCAGACTCGGAATCTGAGTCTGACACTGATTGTGCCAACCAGCAAAAAAGGCCCCTACGACAGTTCCCGGTAAAAGACATGCCGAACCCTGATCCTGCCGCGGCTGTCGTTAACTTGACGATTCAAGTATACATGCCTTGGAAGCCCAACGAGATTATGGCCATATTGACCGGAATGCCGGACCGGAAAAGGGAACCTATCAAGTTCGTGGACTTTCTCCGCACCACGATAGCCGTCTATAACGCCGATTCTAGGGATCTATGGTCCCTTGTCCGTCAAACCCTGAGCCCGATTGAACACGCCCAGCTCCTGACTCATTTAAATTTTGCCGACCATGCAGCCTTACAAGCGCAGCATAACAATGATGGAGCCCGTCAAGGGGACATTTTCGCTGCGCTGGATACTACCCTTCAGAAGCCTATTAGCATGACAAATGTTTTAGAGACAAAGCCTAAGCGAGATGAGAATGCAGATGAATTCCTGGAAAGTTTCGTTGAAATTTATGGAGGCCAGTCGGGAGATAATGCCTTCCGGGCAGGACGAAATTCACCTCAATTCTGCGCTATTCTGCTCCAGTGCTTGCCTCATTCGATTGCTCACGCCATCCGGACCAATAACATGAATTGGGCAGATAATAGTAATGCCCAGATGGAGAGAGCCGTGAAATATTACTGGCAGGAAAGAAAGGGAGAAGAAGGAAATGCGCCCCTAACCCGGGTTAAGACTGAATATGTAACTAAGAAGGAGGAACCCCCTCAGGCTGCAGGACCAAAACCCTACCCAACTGGGTATCAGATGGAGCCTCAGTATTCTGTGCCGGGCTGGGTGGACAATCAGGGCTCTGGCTATATTGAACATCCAAATGGTCCAGGCCCTGCAAATTATGGACCGCCCTATTGTCCCCGACCAGGCATGGCAAAGGGAGGCAGACTGAATCAGGGAGCATGCTTTAACTGTGGACAAGAGGGACACTGGAGCAGAGAGTGCCCCTCTCGCCAACCAGGAAGAGGACAACGGGGAGGGAGAGGAGGATGGCAAGGGGGAAGAGGACGGGGATCCTACACTAACTGCTCCCAGACAAACCCCTTCGCCCAACCGCAACCCCAACATCAGTATTGACTACGTAGCTTGATTGTACAGGGACCCTCATCGGACGAGGAGCCGATGATAGCATAAAAAATTCAAAATGAGTGGCAATCTTTTTTAATAGATACAGGAACCTCCATGTCCTCTGTACAGTCGAAGCTTAAACTCCCTACCTCTAGCGAGACTCAGGGACTGTCGGGGTTCCTGGGACAAGTCTCTACATTCCGTGTGTCAGAACCAGTTAAAGTAGTTTACAAGGAAGAATCTGTGGATCATCGATTTGTCATTACAACCAATCTGGACTGCAACTTGATTGCTAGGGACCTTCTCTGTAAATTCCAGCTCCACCTAGAATGCGGAGACGAAGGTATTATTGTAAGACCCGGGACTTTCAAACGGCAATGTTACACCAATCGGACCCCTCAATGGTGGTCCCTAGACTTGCCTCAAGCGCCTTATCATGTGACCTTGGTATACGACCCTAGTGGTACTAACCAGGAACTCCGAGACTTTTATCGGGATCATGAGGGGGAGAAATGGGAGATCCAGCCGCGAGCCACAGTGACCGGTCCAGAGGGCAAAACAGATTTCGTTGCGATGTGTATGCCCCTGTGGAGACAGCCTCCGACCGTGGCACCGCATGTCACTCGTGAAGTATTACCATCCCACCATGCTAAAGATTTAGGAATCATGGTACGTCAAGCCATATACGAGGCCGAGTCCAGACTTGTAGATTGTGGGACATGGCCGGATGGTCCAGTTTCACAGGGACCCCAAGAAGGTCCTGACAACACTACACCACCATACCAGCGTCAACGTACCTGACTATGTGGACCCCCACGTGTGGGCGGAAAACTCCACCTAATCAACATCCTAGTACAAGGTGATGTGGATTTGCCCTCCATTCGTCAGTACCCACTGAAACCACAGGCAATACCGAGTATTCATAAATTGATCTAGGGCCTCGTGGATCAGGGGATTTTGGTTCAATGTCACTCCCCGTGTAATACACCGATATTGGCAGTCCCCAAGCCAGGCAAACCAAACCAGTTCCGCTTCGTCCAGGATCTTCGAGCCATTAATGCCATCGTCCAGCCCCTACACGCCCTGGTTCCCAACCCAGCACAAATACTGTCATTGATCCCGGCAAACGCCAAGGTCTTCGCAATGGTGGACCTTCAACACGCCTTCTTCGCCTTGCCATTGGCCCAGACGAGTCAGTATCTCTTTGCCTTTACCTACCAAGGACAGCAGTACACATCGACCAGGCGACCTCAAGGATTCATTCACTCGCCAACACTATTTTCAAGATGTCTGCAGGAGCAACTACAGTCTCTGGGCCCAAGTTTCCACAGGATAAAAAACGGGCGCCCCTCCGAGCTGGGCGCCCGTTTTTCTCGCCTAAAACGGCGCCAGAAAAAGAACGCGCTTTGCAGCTCCTTGTCTGTTTGGCGCGGCGCCCAGGGGGGCGGAGCCTACACTCGCGCCGATTTTATAAGTGGGAGGGGGCGGGTACTATTTAAATTAGTTTTTTTCCTGCCGGCAACGCTGCGCGTGCGCGTTGGAGCGTTCGCGCATGCTCAGTGTGAAAAAAAACATTGGCACTCGGTCATTTTTGTAGTTCTTTGTAGCTGTTTAATTTTTGAACATTTTTTAATAAAATCACATTGCCATCAGCACATCAGCACTGAGGCTACCCTTCTCACTGTCTCCTTCCCCTCCCTCCCCTCCGTGACAACAAACGGCTGTCTCCTTCCCCTCCCTCCCCTCAACAACAACCCGCTGTCTCCTTCCCCTCCCTCCCCTCCACAACAACAACCCACTATCTCCTTCCCCTCCCTCCCCTCCGCGGCAACAAACGGCTGTCTCCTTCCCCTCCCTCCCCTCCACAACAACAACCCGCTGTCTCCTTCCCCTCCACAACAACAAACCGCTTTCTCCTCCCCCCCCCCCCCCCCCCCACTCCACGGCACGAACGGCTTTCTCCCCTCCCCCTCCCGCTCAGCGGCACGAACGGCTTTCTCCCCCCCCCCACTCCCGCTCAGCGGCACGAACGGCTTTCTCCCCGCCCGCCCCCCCCCCCCGCTCAGCGGCACGAACGGCTTTCTCCCCCCCCCACTCCCGCTCAGCGGCACGAACGGCTTTCTCCCCCCCCCACTCCCGCTCAGCGGCACGAACGGCTTTCTCCCCCCCCCCCCCCCACTCCACGGCACGAACGGCTTTCTCCCCTCCCCCTCCCGCTCAGCGGCACGAACGGCTTTCTCCCTCCCCCACTCCCGCTCAGCGGCACGAGCGGCTGCAGAATTCTCCCTGGCTGAAGCACTTTCACACAGGTAGGAAGATGGTTTATTTAAATCTTTTCTTTGCTTATAAATGTTTATTCAGGTTGGATTTATTTGTATAATATTTGTAGAAGTATAAATAAGGATTTATTGTAGAATTTAATGACTTCCCTCCCCCCCCACCCCCCCGCCTCGTTCTGGATGCCTAATTTGTAACCTGCGTCTGATTTTTTTAATGTGTAAAACAGGTTTTTTCAGTTCGACAAAAATCATCACTTGCTCCATTCTACTTTAGTTTGGAGTACGTTTTCACTGTGGAAACTTTCAAATCAGGCGTCAGTGGCCGGACACGCCCACTTTTGAAGAAAAAATTCTGTTCCAAAGTAGAACTGTTCTACCTGACTAGAACTGCAGAAAAAAAAATGTGGAGAATTGCGATTTCTAAGATAGTCCGTTTTCCACCAGTTGCTCCTAAAAATCAGGCGCAAATCATGTAGAAACTTGGGCCCTCTGACTCTGACGAAAGGCTCCACCTTGATCCAAATGTAGTATCTCCAAATTTGCAGATGGCACTAAGTTGGGTGGTAGTGTGAGGAGGATGCTATGAGACTTGGATAGGTTAGGTGAGTGGGCAAATGCATGGCAGATGAAGTATAATGCGGATAAATGTGAGGTTATCCACTTTGGTGGTAAAAACAGAGAGACAGACTATTATCTGAATGGTGACAGATTAGGAAAAGGGGAGATGCAATGAGACCTGGGTGTCATGGTACATCAGTCATTGAAGGTTGGAATGCAGGTACAGCAGGCGGTTAAGAAAGCAAATGGCATGTTGGCCTTCATAGCGAGGGGATTTGAGTACAGGGGTAGGGAGGTGTTGCTACAGTTGTACAGGGCCTTGGTGAGGCCACATCTGGAGCATTGTGTACAGTTTTAGTCTCCTAACCTGAGGAAGGACATTCTTGCTATTGAGGGAGTGCAGCGAAGGTTCACCAGACTGATTCCCGGGATGGCGGGACTGACCTATCAAGAAAGACTGGATCAACTGGGCTTGTATTCACTGGAGTTCAGAAGAATGAGAGGGGCTTCATAGAAACGTTTAAAATTCTGATGGGTTCAGACAGGTTAGATGCAGGAAGAATGTTCCCAATATTGGGGAAGTCCAGAACCAGGGATCACAGTCTAAGGATAAGGGGTAAGCCATTTAGGACTGAGATGAGGAGAAACTTCTTCACCCAGAGAGTGGTGAACCTGTGGAATTCTCTATCGCAGAAAGTTGTTGAGGCCAATTCACTAAATATATTCAAAAAGGAGTTAGATGAAGTCCTTACTACTAGGGGGATCAAGGGGTATGGCGAGAAAGCAGGAATGGGGTACTGAAGTTGCATGTTCAGCCATGAACTCACTGAATGGCGGTGCAGACTAGAAGGGCCGAATGGCCTACTCCTGCACCTATTTTCTATGTTTCTATGTGGACGATTTTATTGGTAGCTAGCGCAGACGAACCAAGCAATCGGGTGGATTCCAACCTGTTGCTGAATCACTTGTCCTCCCTGGGATATATAGTCTCCCCATCGAAGGTCAAGATTGGCCAGCCTCAAGTTAAATTTCTTGGGATTATTTTATCAGGGACCCATCGAGCCCTGGAGGCTAGCCGAGTTGAACCCATCTGCCAATTTCCGGTCCCTAGTACCGCCAAACAGATGCGATAATGGTTGGGAATGATTAATTACTGTAGATCCTGGGTACCTAACGTTGCCCTGATGACCAAGCACCTCACACCCTACACAACTAAGGAAGGCATCTTCGAAATAGAAGCCGCGGACATCCAAGCCTTTAAGGAATTAAAGACGGCTCTGCTACAGGCCCCAGCCTTGGGCCGACCTTTATATGACCGGCCATTCTAGCTGTATTGTACAATCCTGAAAGACTGTGCTACCGCTGTCTTAACTCAGAAACATGGGGATAAGCATCGGCCTGTTGCCTACTATTCTTCCAAAATAGACCCTGTTGCTTTGGGACACCCTGTGTGTACCCAAATTTTGACTGCTATATATAATAGTCTCCAATCCGCTGCCAACCTGACCCTCCAGCAAGATACTGTTGTGTATACCTCTCACTCTGTGGCCACACTTCTGGGCCAACTACAGACCCAGCATCTTACTATGGCCAGACAAAGTCGATATGAGATTTACCTACTAAATAATCCTAAATTGACATTTAGGCACTGCACGGCTATTAATCCAGCCTGTTTCTTTACCGAACCACCCCAAGACGAAGAGCAACCAAGTCACGACTGCCTGTCATTGATCCAAGAGAGTACCTCTGTTAGGGAAGATTTAGTTGACGCACCAATGGCGGACCCTGACTGTGTTATGTATATGGATGGAAGCTCCTCCATTGACCCAGAGGGTGGGCGAATTTCGGGATACGCCATAGTGAACCAGGAAAATCGGGTCCTGGAATCTGCCGCCTTTGAGACTGCCTATTCCGCCCAACAGGCTGAACTGTTCGCCCTCACTCGAGCCTGTATTCTAGCAAAGGACCTCAAGGTCAATATCTATACCGACTCTAGGTATGCCTTTGGGGTAGCCCATGACTTTGGGCAACTGTGGAAAAATAGGGGATTCCTGACCTTAAACGGAAACGAGATATCCCATAGGCAACTAGTATCAGACTTGTTGCAAGCCCTCATGCTCCCCAAGCGTATTGTCGTTGTCAAGTGTACTGCCCACACTACCGGAAAATCTCCGGTTGACATAGGGAACCGCTGTGCTGACGAAGAGGCCAAGCAGGCCTCTCGCGGACAACAGATGGTGGTGCCTAGAATGATGAGTCAGACTAAAAACCCTGCAAAGGATAAGTCAGCCTCGGAAAAACCAATGCCAACCATCCAAGATGTCATTAAAGCACAGGAGGACGCTCCTGAAAAAGATAAACTGTTGTGGAAAGATTATGGATGTACTTATGATAATGTTTCTAAACTCTGGACCACTCCCGCGGAACAGACTTGCATGTCTGACGAGTTGGCCCTATGGGTTATTGAATGTATGCACTTTGCTACTCATTGTGGAGCAAGGACAACAAGTGACATGCTTTTGGCCACTTGGTGGCACCCTAGACTCCAGGCGCTGGCCCAGAACATCAGTAGTCGCTGCCTTGTTTGCCAACAGCATAATCCGGGGAAAGGAGTCCCCTGTGATTGGGGTAAGATGCCCCTACCAGAAGGTCCCGTTGAGATCTTGCAGTTGGACTACATTGAGTTGCAAAGAGTTCAGTGTTACAAATATGTGTTAGTAATAGTAGATGTGTTTAGCAAATGGATCGAGGCTTACCCTACCCTGGACAATAAGGCTCAAACTGTTGTTAAGGTGTTAATGAGGGAAATCGTTCCTAGATATGGTATCCCAGCTCGACTGAGTTCCGATAATGGCCCTCACTTTATTGGCCAAGTTAACAAGGAATTCTGTTCCCAGATGCGTATTAACCAGCAGCTGCATTGTGCCTACCGACCCCAAGCTGCGGGACTAGTTGAGCGTGCTAATCAAACTCTTAAAACCAAGCTTGCGAAACTGGTAGCATCAACCGGACTCAATTGGCTCAAACTCCTTCCCATAGCCCTATTCCAGATTCGAACTACCCCCGCCGGTAATTACCTGTTGCTTGATCATCGTTACTATTAGACGGTGGGGAACCTGTCAAAGCAAAACTGCACCCTTTATGTATTTCAATACAGAGACTCTCGGCGAGGTACTGATGTAGTGAAGCTCATGGAGGAGCAGGGAAATTCGGAAGACAATTGTTGGATTTCCACGTTTAACTGAGCATGTGTGATCGCCAGAAATTGCTGTCCAATTTATTCCATAATAACAATGAGTGACGAAAGTCATTTCTACTGCAAATCCGGGCCATGGTGTTATTGCACTATGCAGTGTGTGTAGATAATGTATACAAATTTAAATCATTTGAGAGGGGAAAATCAGTGACAAATTTTAAGAAATGAAAATTCTCCCAGTGCACTGTCTGCCAACATTGCTCTATAAGCAGATTCTGCTAATGTGAAAGAGACATCTTCGATTGGCTTCTACTTTACTCCACTGGGGAAGTACCCAAGCCTAGAAATTCAACCGCGGCCAAAAACGGGCAAGGCTCGCCATTCACTCCCTGTTTTCCTGGTCCTTGCCAGCATGTGAAATTGGTGTTGGGATCTCATTAAAATAATTCTGGTGTACAGCCAGCACTCATTGGCTGCACATCTGTTTGGGCGAGGGGCTGGGGGACAGAAATCTGTCATTATCTTACCCTCGCAAACACTAGCTCAGAGAATGACATACTTTAGAGGCTAGAGTTGAGGATGGGTCTGCATGTGGTGAATTACCTGGCACAAGTATGCAAGAACTGGGGTAGGGGGCTCAGGCATCACAGGTGTCAGCTCTCCCAAGGACAAAAATCACATACTAATTCTGCCGCACAGGACTCGGATGCTGACTTCAAGGGCCCAGTCTATCAAAGAAATCTAATGGGCATACACCGGGAAACACTTGGTGTACTGAGCAGTCTGCCAGCGAGCATGTGCACACTGTCACAGAGCAAGGAGGAGGCCAACTCTAACTTGTGTCAAAGGCGTTGTGCAGAGCATAAAGACCATTCTGTCCAACATGAACTGAGCATTCAGCTCCATCAATAATATAGTGGCATCCACTGTGATGGAGCCACTCATGACAGCTTCTGTGGAAGCTAAAATGGTTGCCATCTTGGCTTTGGGGCCACTGTTGACAGTCCTGAACTATGCTCTTGTGCAGAGCATAAGAAATGCTGAGGTATATTCGCAAGAGTGTGGTTATTGGCTACATGGGAGAAGCACCTGCTGTCTTCTCTCAGGACAACAGCATGCCTGCTCCGCCACCAGCCACTCCATCAGTGTCCAGTTGGGCAAGATGCTGCAGTCTGTATTTGGGCTCTCAAGGCCCAGAGCTACTCGAGGTTGGCACGCCATCAATGGAAGCTCAGCGACCTTCCACCGCCCAAGCTGTAGCTACTGGGGAAACACTTTGTAGGGACACTAGGATAGGTAAATGAGCACACTATGCCGGCAGTAAGGGCTTGCACAGGGAAAATTCATGATTATTTATGTTAACGGTTAGATACAGGTGGAATTGAGATGTTTGATAAATTTGTTTATAGTTCTGGAATTGGGGTTGATGTTTATATTTGTAGTGAAGAGAGGCAAGACCCATGAGACTGGATTAAAGGAAGGCAATCAGATGGTGGTAGTCTAAGCTGTCGTGCTGAAGATTTGTGCTCCAGAACTAGCTGCGCCTCTAGCCAAGCTGTTCCAGTACAGCTACAACACTAGCATCTACCCGACAATGTGGATAACTGCCCAGGTATGTCCGGTCCCCAAAAGGCAGGACAAACCTAATTCGGCCAATTACCGTCCCATCAGCCTACTTTCAATCAGCAAAATGATTGAAGGTGTCGCTGACAGTGCAATCAAGCGGCACTTACTCATCGATTCTCAGAGATGTGGTTATTGGAGGTTAATCCTTCCAGCCCCAGAACATCTCTGCAGGAGTTCCTCAGGGCAGTGTTCTAAGCCCAACCATCTTCAGCTGCTTCATCAATGTACTTTCCTCCATCACAAGGTCAAAAGTGGGGATGTTTGCTGATGACTGCACAGTGCTCAGTTCCATTTGCAACTCCTCAGAAAATGAAGCAATCCATGCCTGCATGCAAGACCTGGATGACATTCAGGCTTGGGCTGATAAGTGGCAAGTAACATTTGTGCCACACAATTGCCAGGCAATGTCTACCTCCAACAATCGAGAGTCTAACCACCTACCCTTGATATCCCGAATCTCCCATCAACATCCTGGGGTGTCACCATTTACCAGAAACTTAACTGGACCAACCACAAATACTGTGGCAACTAGCTGGGTATTCTGCAGCGAGTGAATCACCTCCTGGCTCACCAAAGTCTTTCCACCATCTGCAAGGCACAAGTCAGGAGTGTGTTGGAGCTACACTCATCCATTACCTGGATGAGTGTAGCTCCAACAACACTCAAGAAACTCGACACCATTCAGGACAAAGCAGCCTGCTTGAATGGCACCCCACCCACCACCAGCACATCGTGGCTGCAGTGTGTACCATCTATAAGATGCACTGCAGCAACTCGCCACGGCTTCTTCGGCAGCATCTCCCAAACCTGCGACCTCTACCACCTAGAAGGACAAGGGCAGCAGGCACATGGGAGCACCATGACCTGCAAGTTTCCCTCCAAGTCACACACCATCTTGATTTGGAAATATATCGCCATTCCTTCATCATTGCTGGGTCAACATCCTGGAACTCCCTCCCCAACGGCACTGTGGGAGCACCTTCACCACAAAGACTGCAGCGATTCAAGAAAGCGGCTCACCACCACCTTCTCAAGGGCAGTTAGGGATGGGCAATAAATGCTGACTTTGCCAGTGACGGCCACGTCCCGGAACGAATTTTAAAAAAAGACCTAAGGGTATAGCCTGTTCAGGAGCCCCCTCCTCCCTCCTGTCCCAGATACTCCTGCTCTCTTCCTTGCGGCTCTCCTTCATTCTCCGGCCCCGAAGGCAGTGTTACCAGACCGCTCATGACTATAGTATGTTTTAAAGGCAGCCATAAACAGTGTAATGACAGAAAAGAATTCTTCTAAGCAGTCATAATTAGTTTTGTCAGAAAATAGGCCAAAAACCAGTCAGAAGTTAACCATCAGCCTCAGATGACAAATCAGCAACTAACTTGCATGCATCAAACCAGACACCAAGCTCATGGTCTACAGAGCAGTGCTGATATCCACCCTCCTATATGGTTCAGAGACATGGACTATGTGCAGCAGGCACCTCAAAACATTGAAGTACCACCAACGCTGCCTCCGCAAGATCCTGCAAATCATTTGGCAGGATAGGCGCACCGTCAGTGTTCTTGTTCAGGCCAATATCCCCAGCATCGAAGCGCTGACCACACTCGATCAGCTCTGCTGGACAGGCCACATCGCCCGCATGCCTGACACGAGACTCCCAAAACAAGCGCCCTACTCGGAGCTCCGACATGGCAAATGAGCCCCAGGTGGGCAGCGGAAACCCTTCAAGGACACCCTCAAAGCCTCCTTGAAAAAATCTAACATCCCCCACCGACACCTGGGAATTCTTGGCCCAAGACTGCCCAAAGTGGAGGAAAAGCATCCGGGAAGGCGCTGAACATCTTGAGTCTCTTCGCCGAGAATAAGCTGAAGCCAAGTGTCGTCAGCGGAAGGAGCGCGTGGCAACCCAGGCACCCCACCCACCTGTTACTTCAACCATCGTTTTCCCCACCTGTGACAGACTGTAGGTCCCGCATCGAACGCTTCAGTCACCTGAGAACTTATTTCTAGTGTGGAAGCAAGTCATCCTCGACTCCGAGGGACTGCCTATGACGATGATGAATGGATGAGCCCTTTAAATAGCGCTGTTGAAGGGTCCTTCCTGCCCGTTACCACCACGAATTGCTACGGGAGTTTAACACATGTCTAGTCAGGCACTGGGTCAGCCCAATATCATAACCGAGGCCCAAAACAAGTGCAGGACGATCATTTAACTATTTTAATTAGCCATTTTAATGGTGGTGGCATGTGCCCTCAATGCCTATGGAGCAACCCGATCCAATATGGAAGACGGTACACCTTGGACTCGTAATAAACGCGCACCTCACTTGCCATATTGGATTCTTAGACGCCTGTAAAATGAGTGATATGCCATCCATATTCTAGGCTCTAGTCTTTGCATGGCAGTTTTTTTTTTTAAAAACCTTGCATATTTACAGACTTCCACACAAGAGGGATAACTCCTTTCATAGTTGATTATGGTACAACTGGGACTGTGGAACAATTTGGGACCTTGTTGAATTTGTTTTTCTCAAGGTCGCATATATGTGGATTCAATTTTAAAGAAGAAATGCTTTGATATTTTAGAATTCTATGATGATGACTCTGCCATTAAACAGCAAGATATAGATTTGTCTAGACAGAGCACATAAAAATTGTAGTCACAGGTCCCACCCAGTAAGGATGCAGTACCGTACACCAATACCAGACCTATATAATGTAAATTGGAATGAGGTATCAATACAAATATTCAACCCATCAAAACAAACTTACAAAAATTAAGCAAACTGCTCTGCAAAGATAATTGGCAATCATTAAAATGAAAACAAAAACAAAAAGAATGTTTAAAAATACATCCAGTATATGCCCTCCCAAGGGCTGAATGTTTTAAATGATGTGTGTGCAGAATTGTTGAGTAATTGCACCTGTTTTGTATTTCCACTTGCTTTTTTTCTTGTCAGTTTCACAAAAAGTAAACAGGATGTGGACTACAATTGATCGACTGTACCGACGGTGTTTAAGCTCGAAAATCAACATTTGAGAACAATGATTTCATCACCACATACTGAACAAATGAGTGCTTTCACATACATCAAAAATATTTTACAAAATCTATTTGACCACACTAATTAAAGAATTTACACAAGTGTGGTTATACAACTCCCTGAACAGTTTTACAATCTAAATTCTCATTATCAATTTCCCCTGTAATATCATGAAAAAATGGTATGTTTTTCAAGGTGAATATATATTCACTGAGATGAGAGCTGTCAATACTGAGGAATGGAACACTCTTCCACTTTTGTGAACAAAGCTAGCATCAAACATTCTCAGGTGAACTGTAGAATAACCATCTGCAGAGCAAAGTTCCTTTTATGCTGCTCCAGTATTGTGCCAGTACCCCCACTGCCCAGTGATTTATTTCACTTCACACACATGGCATATGAGTGTGCCAGTATAGCACGGAATATTGGGCTTGGGCTTGTTTTGTGCTGCGCAGCCATGCCTATTTAGCATTGCTGAACTTCATTTCGCCTAGCTGTTTACATCTGCCAGAAAGAGCAAAAGAGGAAATGCAGCTCCATCTGTGTTACATTCAAATCCATGAACAAGTGAAACAGCAACCTGTGGTATCCAATTCCTTTTAAGCAGAATTACAATTAAAAAGTTGCTGGGTGCTCCTTGCTGATGAATTTAGGTCTATGTAAACATGCTAAAGTCATGGGCAAGATGTTAGCATATTCAAGTAAATCATTCAGTATTCAGTTATTCACATGCAGTGACTCGTCAAAGGATTTTGGCGTTCTAAACCAAAAAAGTCACAATTTTCGTGAATATCTGTAGCTAAATTAGTCTTAAAATCTCTTTCTTACCCACCCCCCACCCCCATATTGTCTTTTATATTTTTTTACCCATCCATAAGGAAAAAAACATGTTCCCTGTTGCAGCTCTGATGGAGCATTTCTTAACTGGAGTTGAACACTGTGTAATGTACTGCTGCTATGAATAAACACGACCAGAGAATTGTATCTGTCCTTCCTCAAGCAACTGTGCAGGATTAGTTTCAGAATGTACTGTGTGTATAAGTCATATACCTGTTACAGTACACCTTACAAAACCACTGCCGCCTAAACAAATTTTGAAACGGTGTTCCTGTTTTATTTGTGTTGTATTTGTTAGGTTAGTGACAATTGACTGTCATCAGAATAGTTCCATCACAAATAATATAACTAAAATAATTACTGTCAAGGATTTGGTAGAAGTATAATGCAAGACTCTTATTTGACACAAATTGCTAAGTTCACTCAGAGCTGACCACAAGAATAACTGGTGTGGGAAATGGTAACATTGCAGTGAAGCAGTGGGGCTGCTTGGGGATTGGGGCAAATTAGATCAAAATCTGCTATGCTGGTTAAATGGAGGTTCTGTGGAGATATTCAACTTCCTGATGCTTATATTTCTAAACTAGCATTTGTGAATAAACTGGGACATTTGGTTGCACTCCGGTCACACTATCCTGAGCCTGTCTACACCTTATGGAAACTGGAGTGGTCAGATGTGCACCAATTCTAGAACTCCTCTTTGGCTGATAAGACAAAATTTCATGCAAATTTCCTAAATTCAGAAAGAACTTGTTTGCTGGTTTAAATCAGTAGGCATTCCAGAGAACCTGGTGCAAGATTTACTTCTCAGAACTTAAAAGTTCAAGGCAATTACAGCAGTAAAGACTGGTTCTTAGCGATAATCCTTCTTATGCCACTAAAACAAGGTAAGTCATTCATTGTAAAATTATATCCATTCTCTGCCAGCCTGATTAAATGCCACTGATTGGCCTAAGCAATTATATTCAACAGAGTTCCACTGTTCATGAGTGTAAAAACAGCCATCTGCAGCAATGTGTAAAATAGGTCTCAATACAATATAGACAATACATTGCAACAAAAAATAAGTAGGTGAAGCTTTAACCAATAAATTTCATCCTGTACAGCCGATATCCACGTAACAATTTACAATTGGTTACAATTTACAGCAACATTTAAAATATTCCCTTGTAAGATTCTGGGGCCGAAATTGCCTCTTTCTAAAAGAGGCGGCCACAGGTTGGGAAGCACTCACTGCTCGGTCCGGCGCGGAGGAGCTGCCATTTTGAAAATTGCCCTTGTGGATTTTCCCAGCGGAGAACATCTCCGGTACGCCCGTGATGCCGCCCTGTCGACACCTTACCGACCGGCAGCGACCCCCTTTCCGCCCCGCATGGGAAATTGCCCCACGGGAGCGGATTAGCCGCCGGTCGGTGCCACTCACAGCTTTTCCTGGTGGGAAGTTTCTTGTGGCTGGGCAGTGCATCCGCTCTTAAAGGGTTTTATTTTAATTGTCAGCTGACTGCCAGGTCGGCCAGAAAATGGTGGCTACGGGTTCAGCCGGGCCGCCAATAGGCAGCCCGGCACCCCCTCTTTGGTACCAGGCCGCTGGACCTGCCAAAACCCTCCCTGGTGGCCCAGTCAGCGGCACTAAAGTGGCAGCAGATTTTGCAACGGCCCTCCCCTTAAACTGAAGGGGAGGGGCGCTGACATCATCAGCGCAGCTCTGATGACTCGGAGTGACGGCCGTTCCGCCCCCCCGACGGCAGCTCCGACACGCCCACACTTCCGCACCACTCCAAAAGAAATTCCCCAACCTTGCGCCCGGTTTTTCGCCGATATTTCGCCATTTTTGGTGAAAACTGGCGAAGCAAGAAATTTGGTGAGTCTTGCGCCGGCGGTTTTTAAATACCGCTGGGGAGCAGACTGCCGCCGTGCAAGACTCGAAAAAGCGCTCTTGCCTAAAATTTGGCTCGCAGCACACCTGTAGATAGGTTTTTCCTGGGTGTTTTTATTGATCTTATGTGGCCCTTGAAACAGCGGTAGGTATGGAAGACCTGCAAAAAAGGTAAGTGAAAGTTTTTATATTTTAATTCTTTTGCAACGATTCGATAGATAAGTGTCTTGTAAATGTTTTGAGTTTTTTTTTTCTATTTTCCAATTTATTTTCAGGTATTTTTGCGCCCTCTCTAGGCCCAACTCGCAACAGTATTGGCCTCGGACTAAAGTTGGCAAGGATCGCAGTTTGCGCCAAGAATCCTCGTGCAACACCGATTTTTACCGCTGGGCGCATTTTATCCCGAATGTTACGCCTTGGAATCATACTGGAGTCATAACAGTATTTTAGGCAAAAAATTGAATTTGTAGCCCCAAAAGTTTAATTTCCCCGGATTGTCTGCCTCATGCATTGATTGGGGCGGACGGAGCGCTTAAAAATCGGTAGGTGCGCCCCATTTCGGGCGGAGTGCAATTTCGGCCCCTTTATCTCTTACAGGAGATAGAGATAGACTAATTGAGTGGGTAGTAAGGTGGCAGATGGAGTATAATGTAGGGAAATGTGAGCTTATCCACTTCGGTAAAAAGACTAGAAAATCAGAATTTTTTTTTTTTTTTAAATGGTGAGAAACTTTTAAATGTTAGTAGTCAATGAGATTTGGGTGTCCTCGTGCAAAAAACACAGAAAGCTAGTATGTAGGTGCAGCAAGCAATAAAGAATGCAAATAGCACGTTGCCCTTTATTGCAAGGGGAATGGAGTACAAGAGTAAGGACATCTTGCTACAATTGTACAGGGCCTTGGTGAGACCACACCTGGAGTACTGTGCACAGTATTAGTCTCCTTATCTGAGGAAGGATATACATGTCTTGGAGGCAGTACAACAAAGGTTCACTAAACTGATTCCTGGGATGAGAGGGCTGTTTGATGATGAGATTTTCCTTAGAATGGGCCTATACTCTCTGGAGTTTAGAAGAATGAGAGGTGATGTTATTGAAACATAAGATTCTGAAGGGGATTGATAGGGTAGATGCTGAGAGGTTGTTTCCCATGCATGTAGTGTCCAGGGCTAAGGGGCATATCCTCAGGATAAGGGGTAGGTCATTTAAGACCGAGATGAGGAGGAATTTTTTCACTGAGGGTTGTGAATATTTGGAATTCTCTGCCCCAGAGGGCTGTGGATGCTAAGTCTTTGAGCATATTCAAATCTGAGACCGATAGATTTTTGAACTCTAGGGAATTATGGGATATGGAGATCGGGCAGGAAAGTGGAGTTGAGGACGATGATCAGCCATGATCTTATTGAATGGCGGAACAGGCTCAAGGGGCCGTATGGCCTACTCCTGCTCCTAATTCTTATGTTATGTTCTTATGTTCTTGCCCTTAACTTGTGAAATGTAGCATATATGGAGTTTAGTTCGGTTTTGTCTTTGTTTATGCAGCATATAGGTTATTCACAAACTGTACTCCAAAAGCTGCTAAAATATCAAACCACAAAAGAACATGTTCCATTCCAAACCAACGGCCATACAGCTGCCATTTCAAAGTGGTGGCTAAAAGATCTTATTTAAATGTGAGGCGGGTAAGCCTTCAAACCCTCTTGGAATAACACTATTTCACATACCGCATTGTGCTACTTATCTGAAATATTACAGATGATCGAATCAGGCCATTAGTATTCAGTATTTATGGACTTTCCAAAACAAAATACGACAGTACACAATATAGACATGATTTGCAACATGTATTTAATCAGTACAACAGTATAATTGATTACACCATTTGTAAAAAGACTAAAAATACATTTTCACCCAATGACTCAAATGATGATAAAAGGTGGCCAACTGAAACAATTTGTTTCTTCGCTTTACAAATGCTGACGGACTTTCCAGTTTTTTTTTTAAACTCACTGAATTCTGCGTGTTCTATAAGGACGTTGGTACCTTCTGGTTTGTAACTTTTATGAGCATGTATGTGCATCATAGATATGGTCATCAGACCAAGTCGTTTGACAGGTTTTCTATGTCGTTACCTTAGGCAAGTTGGTGCTGCGTTAAACTACATCACGATCCTGCAGGATCGTGCATGGATATGTCCCAGGAAAATTCAAATGAACACACCAAAGCTCAAGTTATGGTATGTCCTCCTCCAAAGTGGAAAAGTATTTCCTTTTACATTACAAAAAAAATGGCAGCCCTAGAAGCCGGTTTAAGTGTGACCACAATTTAACTGAAAAATATAACTATCATTTTAAAACCATGCTGATACCATTTTGTTTTCACAAACTGCCATATATTGCCATTGTTTTAAAAGCATTTTCCTGGCAGTACAATGCAATCTGAAGTATCGTTTAGACAATCTCATATCATAAGAACCAGATTTTACTTTTGAGAGTGATCTAAATGGTGTTTCTTTCCTAAGCTTAGGCATTTACTGTAATTGAAAGTATATTTCACAGTACTGAATTATTTTTTTTAAATGGTGTTCTTGCATCTCACTGGCCCACATATTAATATTTGTGCCACAAGCCATTCCAGAGTGTAAAACAATTTGGAGTTCTAAAAAGATTCATAATGTAAGTTGTAATTCTCTAGCTTGCTAATTTAGAACTACAATCTTAAATTAGACGAGTTTTAAAAAAAATAGAACTAGAGCTGGATTTTTGGCTCATGAGTGCCTCAATATGCGCCCCAGTGTGGCATTAAATGCGGTTTACGGGCGTTATGCCTGGCGTTCAAGATTTAGCGCCTGGCTGGAAGGTTCGGCTATTGGTTTGCACTGGTGCAAAAACTTAGCACTCCGCCTTCTGTTTTCAGCGTGATTATGACGTCAATCGTCGTGCAACACTGCGCTAGCGCCCCAGGAAACATCTGAAAAAACAGGCAGTCCCAGGGTGCGGCAGGTGGTATTGGCAGCATTTTTAAATGGAGGGATGAGGATCTTACATCGCAGGTCATATTAACTACAACGGTTGCGCACATAACGCAGCGTGAAGCACCAACTTGCACACTTCATTTTTAATCAGCCATTACAATGCCCTTACCACTTCAGTGAGAAAATCTAATGGGGGCATTACAAGTTTGCCAGCGTATCATGTTCAATGCTATTGCCAGGTGGTGTCAAGCTAGAGGAAGGGCTCTTGGCCATGTCAGCCCACGAATGAGGAGAGGCCGAAGACGTCTTGGGGGGGGGGGGGGGTAGGGCTTGCTTCCCCCCCCCCCCCCCACGGGTTTACAGGCACCAACGCTCATATCTCAAGCTCTCTGAGGAGCAGTGTGTGAGAAGGCTGCGCTTACGAAATGAAGTGCTGACAGAGATGTGCCATCTCCTACGGGCAGATCGATGCCTGGACCGCTCTCTGGGGGCAGCTTTCAATGCTCCCCTCAACGGGTATCCAAATTCATTGTGGTGTGCTGCATGTTGCAAAGCTTGGCCATCCTGAGGGGCCAGGCATTGCCAGTGGGGATTGCATGCCTACCTGAGGAGGAGGAGCATGACAAAGAGGAGCCTGGCGAGGCCCCCATTGGATAGCCACCCCATCCACGGGAAAGGCAGTGTGGAGATGTTGCCAGACCAACACTCGCACGTCGCCAGCTGAAAACCGAAATTGTCCGAAAACCAGACATTTTGCACATAGCTGATGGAAGTCGCCCAGAATCCGGAATTATTTTCCAAAAACCGGACATTTTTGAGGCAAAACTTGAAATCCGGCACGGATTCGGTCCCGAGGATTCCGGATGTTGTACTTGTATAACTCTACCCACTTCAGTATAACTTAACCCACCTCAGTGTCGGTTTATTAACTTCAGTACAACTCTACCCGACAGTCTACAACAACATTAAAATAGAAACTGAGCATATATCCACAACAGCCAGAAATGTTTCCCCTTCATACGAGATGTATAGAAACATAGAAAATAGGTGCAGGAGTAGGCCATTCGGCCCTTCGAGCCTTCACCACCATTCAATAAGATCATGGCTGATCATTCCCTCAGTACCCCTTTCCTGCTTTCTCTCTATACCCCTTGATCCCCTTAGCCATAAGGGCCATACCTAACTCCCCCTTGAATATATCCAATGAACTGGCATCAACAACACTCTGCGGCAGGGAATTCTACAGGTTAACAACTCTCTGAGTGAAGAAGTTTCTCATCATCTCAGTCCTAAATGGCTTACCCTTTATCCTTAGACTATGTCCCCTGGTTCTGGACTTCCCCAACATCGGGAACATTCTTCCTGCATCTAACCTGTCCAGTCCCGTCAGAATTTTAAGTTTCTATGAGATCCCCTCTCATCCTTCTAAACTCCAGTGAATCTCGGCCCAGTCGATCCAGACTCTCCTCATAGGTCAGTCCTGCCATCCCGGGAATCAGTCTGGTGAACCTTCGCTGCACTCCCTCAATAGCAAGAACGTCCTTCCTCAGATTAGGAGACCAAAACTGAGCACAATATTCCAGGTGAGGCCTCACTAAGGCCCTGTACAACTGCAGTAAGACTTCCCTGCTCCGATACTCAAATCCCCTAGCTATGAAGGCCAACATACCATTTGCCTTCTTCACCGCCTGCTGAACCTGCACGCCAACTTTCAATGACTGATGTACCATGACACCCAGGTCTTGCTGCACCTCCCCTTTTCCTAATCTGCTGCCATTCAGATAATATTCTGCCTTCCTGTTTTTGCCAAAGTGGATAACCTCACATTTATCCACATTATACTGCATCTGCCACGCGTTTGCCCACTCACCTAACTTGTCCAAGTCACCCTGCAGCCTTTCAGCATCCTCCTCGCAGCTCACACTGCCACCCAGCTTAATGTCATCTGCAACCTTGGAGATATTACACTCTATTCCCTCATCCAAATCATTAATGAATATTGTAAATAGCTGGGGTCCCAGCACCGAGCCCTGCAGTACCCCACTAGTCACTGCCTGCCATTCTGAAAAGGACCCGTTTATCCCGACTCTCTGCTTCCTGTCTGCCAACCAGTTCTTTATCCACGTCAGTACATTACCCCCAATACCATGTGCTTTATATCTGCCACAATCGCCCACTATAAATAATAGAATACAGGATATATATGCAGCTCAAGTTAAATACAATGGGCCCAAGTTTCCACAAGAAAAAAAACGGGCGCCCCTCCGAGCTGGGCGCCCGTTTTTCGTGCCTAAAAAAATCCTCGGTATTCTCCACCTACTTACAGGTCCTCTGGCCCTCGGCGCAGCCAGCACGAGCTGTGGGGGTGCGGAGCCAGGTCCCGGCGCTGAAAACAGTGCCAGGACCTCTGCACATGCACGCTACAGTCGGCACGCAAGTGCAGTAGCTCCAGGCGCCGAACTGTGTGGGCGGGGCCCGAAGCACACAGCCCCTAGCCCTGGCTGAATGGCCTCGCTGGGGCTGCGTGAGTGAGTGAGGCTCCTCCCACGGCCAGCTCCTGCTCCCCCCGCCGACCCGACACCCGCTCCCCCCCCACCCCCGACCCGACACCCGCTCCCCGCCCGCACCGACCCGCTCCCCTCCCCGACCCGAGACCCGCTCCCCCCCCCCGCCCCGAGACCCACTCCCCCCCCAATCCGACACCCGCTCCCCCTCCCCGACCCGACACCCGCTCCCCCCCCCCCGACCCGACACCCGCTCCCCCCCCCCCGACCCGACACCCGCTCCCCACCCGCCCGCCCCGACCCGAGATCCGACACCCGCTCCCCCCCCCGACCCGACCCGCGCTCCTGTGACCCGACCCCCCCCTCTCTCCCCGCCCCCTCTCTCTCCCTCCCCCCCCACCTCTCTCTCTCCCTCCCCCTCCACCTCTCTCTCTCCCTCCCCCTCTCTCTCTCCCTCCCCCCCCCCACCTCTCTCTCTCCCTCCCCCCCCCACCTCTCTCTCTCTCCCTCCCCCCCCCACCTCTCTCTCTCCCTCCCCCTCCCACCTCTCTCTCTCCCTCCCCCTCCCCCCCCCACCTCTCTCTCTCCCTCTCCCTCCCCCTCCCCCCCCCACCTCTCTCTCTCCCTCCCCCCCACCTGTCTCTCTCCCTCCCCCCCCCACCTCTCTCTCCCCCTCAGCGGCACGAACGGCTGCAGAATTCTCCCTGGCTGAAGCACTTTCACACAGGTAGGAAGATGGTTTATTTAATCTTTTCTTGGCTTATAAATGTTTATTCAGGTTGGATTTATTTGTATAATATTTGTAGAAGTATAAATAAGGATTTATTGTAGAATTTAATGACTTCCCTTCCCCCCCACCTCGTTCTGGACGCCTAATTTGTAACCTGCGCCTGATTTTTTAATGTGTAGAACAGGTTTTTTCAGTTCTACAAAAATCTTCACTGGCTCCATTCTACTTTAGTTTGGAGTACATTTTCACTGTGGAAACTTTCAAATCAAGCGTCATGGCCGGACACGCCCCCTTTTGAAGAAAAAATTCTGTTCTAAATTAGAACTGTTCTACCTGACTAGAACTGCAAAAAAAAATGTGGAGAATTGCGATTTCTAAAATAGTCCGTTCTCCACCAGTTGCTCCTAAAAATCAGGCGCGAATCATGTGGAAACTTGGGCCCTATGTAACTACATCACCTGGCCTATATTCATGTTTTTTTTAAATCATATTTTTAAGGCTGGTCAGCTTTTCAGTTTAGCATGTATGCAAATCTTTAGAAACACTTTACCACCAATACAATTTATATTTACAAAGAATGTTAACAGAATCCATGTAAGAATGTCTGGGTTATGCATTATTTGTCAATGAAGAAAGCAAGAAAGTGACCTGCTTCCAGGCCTGTCCAGACACCCCTTGTTAACTAGACATTTAAAGGAGATGTGTGAAATCAGAGTAGATCCATTCCTATGTTTTTTTCTTTCCCTCGTGTGCTTCCATGTAGCACTGAAAATGGTCACCCTGCCAAGACTGGGGAAATCATGGGCCATACTTGCATCTTGCACTCATCATTCCATTTTATGACACAATCTTTTTAACTGTGCTAAAAGGTTTGCAAGTTCAGTTTGATAGACTGATGTAATTAATGTGCTCAAAAGATGGCAGTGACATATCTGAAGGATAGAAAGCTCAATGCTTTCAGTTATCCTACCTGCTGCATAGTTCCCTGTAACTCAAGAGCAAACTAATTTGTCTATTTTCTGACTTTGAAATTCAGGAGTTCCTTTTAATTTGAATGTCATGCTCTGTTGCTGATGTATCAGCTATGACTCGCACATTTCTATGGCACAGAAACAAGTCAAATGCCACAAGTTCCTGACAGCAACATTGATTACAACTGACCTCCTCCTGCCCTCATGAAATCTGGAAAAAAGTTTTCTACTTAATATAAGCCACGTCAATACAAAAGGCCTGTATTTCATGAATATTTTATGGCAAAATAGAAAACTGCTTTCATACGCTTTGCCTCAAGAACTTATGAAAACAGCCAGTATTCAAGATGCTAATGAAAGCACAAAGGCTATATTCAGATTCTAATTTTCAGACAATTGCTGTATGCAAAAGCAGCAGCTGAACAGCTAAAACAAAAACAAAAGACAATCTAGCATCAAGTAAAAATGGGCACTACTTCAGTACATAATTACATGTACTTAACATAGTATCTGCTTCTGTGTAATCACTGTGAAATGCCACATGTCAAAGAATACTATCGAAAGCATGATTGAAACACTTTAGACTCCCAAGTCTAGGATCTGTTAGCCACTGCACGTTTTGGTGACTCACCGCAAGGTTCTATGCACCAGTAACGTGAATAGGAGCAGCTGCTGAGGTTCTTTATTCCAACATGGGACCTGCACCTTTGCTGAATGTGCCAGTGCTTGTGCAGCTTGAATTTGAGCTTGGTTCTGTACAATCATCATTATCATAGGCAGTTCCCCATATCGAGGATGATTTGCTTCCACGCCAAAAAGGGATGAGACTCACTGAAGGACCTAATATTCTAGGTCCCGAACTACATGTTGAAGGGTGGACGATACCTGTGCGTGGAATTTTTTTAGTGTATGGTGGCCGTTGCACACCAGCCATCATACGGGCTTGACAGAGCTTGGTCTTGGTTCAGTGGCAAGGATTAACCAAGACGACTGGAGACCAGCTCTGCTGCACGGACCTAGTACGCACACATATTGCAGTGTGGGCTGACTCGTGCTGCCCCATGGCCCTCGCCTCTCCTGGGCCCCGATCACGTCGCTCCATGATTACTCGCTGCTCCTGCAACCCAATCTCGCCGCTCCTGCTGTACCTGCCCATGCTCCAATCAGCGACCTGGACCTTGGTGACATCCAATCCAGTCGCCCTCTTCACAGCTGTCGCTCTCTAGCACGCGCTGTACCTAAATCCATCTATACTATTCGCTTCAACCACTCCCTGAGGTAGCAAGTTCCACATTCTCACCTCTCTTTGGGTAAAGAAGTTTCTTCCGAATTCCTCATTGGATTTCTTGGCGACTGTCTCTTGATGACCTCTAGTTATTGCCCACAAGCGGAAACATGCTCTCTCTATCCACTCTATAACACACACACACACACACAATAATTACTGTCTCACACACACACACACACATACTCTAACGACTGTCCCTTTTTCTCACACACACACACACACACACTAACTACTGTCCCTCTGTCTCACACACACTAACCACTGTCTCACACACACACAGTAACCATTGTCTCACTCACACACACACACACACACACACACACGAGTATATTACAGTTCAAATACATGGTCATGCAATTGAATTCCAGCAGTAATTGGTGCCCAGCCGTTCAATTTTATTATGGAATTTTTAACAATTGACTTCTGGCACAGATTTGTAAGAAATCAGGCCTTACAGGTTGTATATATTAGAAACATACATTAATAAACAGTTTTAATGTTACTTTGGGGTCCTTGTTTATTTTTGCTTATATTCTACTTTTTAACCCTCAAATGTTAGCTTATTAAGGATGGATCTTGACTGGTACCATAACCTGGATTCCCTTTGGTTTCTCGTTTTAAATATGACCGTTTCTGCAACTTTATGCGTGCAGACATTTTTGATAAAAATTATTTTCCAGAGTTTTATTATTGTTGTTGGCTAACTTCAAGTCTTAAATGCCTTAAGATTCTCTCCATTCTGCCCTTTTCACTTTCCTTCACTATTTGTACAATTTCCTTTGCGAAACAGCCTCTGTTAATCTCATTGATTTCCCATGTTGTGTCTTCTTCATTCCTTGATTTTTTTTAAAATTTTGCTATATTGTTAACTTGTTTTCTCCTCTCCCAAGCTTTATTTTTTCCCCTGTAAATTCAACATTTTTTCACTAGACTCAGGTGTCAAACATTTGCCTCCTGCCTAAGCATCGTGCATATTATTTTGCTTTTTGGCAATGGTGCAAGTTTTGCTCTCACCATCAGTCTCTTCCCTCACACATGAAGATTGACCATGCTGAAGACACATAAAAGAGCTGATTGTTCAAATACAATTCTGCCGTATGGCTAAAATGCAAAATCAGCCAGACTCCAGTTCAGACGCATGTTCAGAATGAAATGTTAATTGAAAGTCCAAGATAAAAACAGGATATGAAAACAGTACTTCCAATTTTGCAAGGACCTTAAGTTAATTCATATGCCTTTTTCTACACAATGTATGCTCCAAAAATGTCTTTAGCCAGCTTCAAATAAATGATGCATATCCAGCAGATGTACAGATCCAGAGAATTCAAACTGGACCTCCAACTTCTCCAATGAGCATTTAAAATCTGAATTGCAGAAAAACACCTCGTTGAATTCAGGAAGGCCAATAATCTAGACAACAGCATACTCTGCTACCAATATATGTGACTGCTGATGATGACTGAGGGAGGAAGAACCTCAGAGCATGCTGTAATTTGACACTCCCTCATGGACAAAAAGCCTATATATCAGAGAACATTTCCTTTAAATTCAATGCATTTCAACTTAAACCGGCTGTGCTTTCCTAAGTTTATATAATCAGCTCCACTCTTTTTTCCCCACTCTACTGTCTTGTCCAATGGCTTTGTCCTATTATCTATTCACTTCTTCAGTGATGACACCCTTGATTGATGACACCCTTGATTAATGCTGTCCATTACAACAATAGACTTCCATAACATCTTAGCTAATGGCAAGGAAGCAGTGTTGCAACACTGGTTTTAGCAGGGGAAAAAAAAAAAAAAAAAAATTTTTTAAAATGAAAAAAAACACTGGTTTTAGCAGTGCATTATACCATACATTCTTCATCGCAGTCAAGGCCACCTACGGTCCAAACACCCAAGGCCCCACCCAACTGCCGGCCAAGAACAGAGAAAGACTCATCAAGGACACCAAGGCAGTCAGGGCCCGCTGGAAGGAGCACTTCGAAAATCTTCTCAAATCGAGACTCTGCCTTTGACTCGCGTGTTCTCGATTCCATCCTGCAGCAGGCTACCCGCCACCACCTCAGTAAAACCCCAACAGTGCACGAGGTAGAAAAAGCCATAAGACAGCTTAAGAACAACAAGGCTATGGGAGCAGATGGAATCCCTGCTGAGGCACTGAAGTATGGCGGAGAGGCACTACTGGCGCCAATACATGACCTCATCTCTCTCGTCTGAAGGGAGGAGAGCACGCCGGGAGATCTCAGAGATACAGTGATTGTGGCCATCTTTAAAAAAAAAGGGGGGACAAGTCTGACTGCAGCAACTACAGAGGAATCTCCCTGTTATCAGCCACTGGGAAAGTCGTCGCTAGAGTCCTCCTCAACCGTCTTCTCCCTGTGGCCGAGGAGTTCCCCCCGAAGTCAGTGTGGATTTCGTCCCCTACGGGGCACAACGGACTTGATTTTTGTAGCGCGACAGCTGCAGGAAAAATGCAGGGAACAGCGCCAGCCTTTATACATGGCCTTCTTCGACCTTACAAAGGCCTTTGACACTGTCAACCGCGTAGGTCTGTGGAGTGTCCTCCTCCGTTTTGGATGCCCCCAAAAGTTCCTCACCATCTTCCACCTGCTCCACGACGACATGAAGGCCGTGATCCTTACCAACAGATCCATTACAGACCCAATCCGTGTCCGGAGCGGGGGCAAACAGGGCTGCGTCATCGCCCCAACCCTCTTCTCAATCCCTCACTGCCATGCTCCACCTTACAGTCAACAAGCTCCCCGCTGGAGTGGAACTAAACTACAGAACCAGTGGGAACCTGTTCAACCTTAACCGTCTCCTGGCCAGGTCCAAGACTACCCCAACCTGTGTCGTCGAGCTACACTACGCGGATGACGCTTGCGACTGCGCACATGCAGAGGCTGAACTCCAGGACACAGTCGACGTATTCACTGAGGCGTACGAAAGCATGGGCCTTACGCTAAACATCCGTAAGACAAAGATCCTCCACCAGCCTGCCCTCGCCGCACAGCACTGCCCTCCAATCATCAAGATCCATGACACGGCCCTGGACAACGAGGACCATTTCCCATACCTCGGGAGCCTCTTATCAATAAGAGCAGACACTGACAACAAGAATCAACACCGCCTCCAGTGCGCCAGTGCAGCCTTCGGCCGTGTGAGGAAAAGTGTGTTTGAAGACCAGCCCCTCAAAACTGCCACCAAGCTCATGGTCTACAGGTCTGTAGTAATACTCGCCCTCCTATATGGCTCAGAGACTGGGAACATGTACCATAGACACCTCAAGTCGCTAGAGAAATACCACCAACAATGCCTCCGCAAGATCCTACAAATCGCCTGGGAGGACCGACCACCAACATTAGCCTCCTTGACCAGGCCAACATACCCAGCATTGAAGCACTGACCACACTTGATCAGCTCCGCTGAGCAGGCCACATCATTCGCATGCCAGAAACGAGACTCCCAAAGCAAGTGTTCTACTCGGAACTCCTTCACGGCAAACGAGCCAAAGGTGGGCAGAGGAAATGTTACAGGGACACCCTGAAAGCCTCCCTGAAAAAGTGCAACATCCCCACTGACATCTGGGAGTCCCTGGCCAAAGACCGCCCTAAGTGGAGGAAGTGCATCCGGGAGGGCGCCGAACACAGAGTCTCATCGGCGAGTGCATGCAGAAATTAAGCGCAGGCAGCGGAAAGAGCATGAGGCAAATTTGTCCCACCCACCCTTTCCCTAAACGACTATCTTTCCCATCTGTGACAGGGACTGAAGTTCTTGTATTGGACTGTTCAGCCACCTAAGAACTCATTTTTAATAGTGGAAGCAAGTTTCCTCGATTCCGAGGGACTGCCTATGATGATGATGATGATACCAAACAATGCTTACTGTTGTGGGAGTCATTGGTACCGTCTCGATATCAACAACTAGCTGCTATGGAATAGCTAGACAAGCAGTGAACACTAAACTGCTGAAGCCTGGTAACACTGTAGGCTTTAACACAACAGATAATAAGGCCATAAGTTCAGTATAATCAACCCGTGTCCTGAACTGAAGTCTAAAAATAAACACCGCTTTTGTACTTTCCTTCACCTTGCGCTTCAGTGCTCCTCCCATACTGTGTAACAGCATTAAGCACTCAACAATGCTCATTGCAAAGCAGTGACTAGATAATTAAACTATATACTTAAAATCTCTCTCTGCCAGTTTTGGATAAACACCTCTTGAAATTGAAAATGGTATGTGAAAGTCTATTAATCTTACAACATACATCTGAACATCCATACCAGGATCGCCTTGAAGTATTTACTTCTTGTTAAAATAAGACGTGGGTTTTCTTCTGAAGTGGTATCTTGTTCTCATGAAAGTTATGATGGGATATACAAGACTGATACATATTTTAAATCCAATGCCATTGTCAAGCACAGCTCAAATACCAGGTAATTACTGACTGACATTTCTATTTCCATCACTGTTCCTTTCTGTTGAGTATTAATTCACTTATTCTGGTGAATTAGAGCCAACCTAAGCTCCAATTCGCTTCCCACTAACATGCGAGACGATTCTGTTTGATCTTTATTTCTGGTGAATTTCCAAAAGTTGGAGGTGTAAAAGAAACTGCTCTCCGGTCTACTCCAAAACCTTAAATAGATACGAAAGAATTATTAGTCAGAGTACTTCAAGCCCACTCGCTTTCCTCTTACTGGTGTTTGACTAACTTCACTCAAAGTTAACAGGTAATATGTAGTTGTAGGGATGAGCCAAGTCGAAGGCGAAGACAAGAGTTCTTAAAAAAAGCACCAGTAACTCCTATTGTTGAAGCAATAAGCACAGCAAAACCACTGCACTGCTTCCAATGCTTAAAAAGTGTGGGTTGGGGGGGGTGGGGTGGAAGAGAGAGCTACTGAGGTGGGCAAAAGCCTCCCAGCACAATACCAAGGCAACTTTGTAAGGACAGCAAAAATCTCGCAGGTCCATAACCATTTTTTTTTTTTTAAATGAGTCCATGCTTGAAACAAGAACGAGAATCAATTAATCCTAAACTACAAGAAGCTTGAACTGTAGCTTGAGCCTATAAACTAGTTTGAGACTAGCCAAACTCTTTTCACTCAGCAACTTTACAGAAAGCAAAAAGGCCACGTTCAGCCCATCAGCTCAGAGCTGAAATAAACTGCTTACATTTCTCCAAGGGATGAATGGATAGACACAGAAATAGATAGATAAAATTAATGCAATGCAGAGAATGAGACGACACTAATAAAACAGGGTATGTGGGTCGTTATTTGTGGATCTATTTTATGGAAATTTACATGCAAGAACCACAGGAACTTGTTAGCAATGGGAAAAGATAGTCAGACCTCAACAAACCAGTCTCTCTAATAGTCTAACCCAATTTAGCAACCTAACCATAGGCCTCAATACCTCCCTCTCTCCAGAGATGCATCTAATTGCCTCTTGAACCCATTTATGCCATTTTCTACAATGATTACCCAAGTAAGACGTTCCACAAGTCTACAGCTCCGAGAGAAAATGTTCCATCTGACTTCCCTTTATCCTTCTAATCTCATTTTTAATTCGTGCTCCTGATATTTGAACCCTGCACAAACAACTTTCCTTGGTCAACCTTAATTTTGAAAACTTCAATTAGATCACTGTGAAGTCTTTTTCTTAATTTTCGAATACCCGGAATCGTCTCTGTTGCTTGCCTGTGCACAATCAAGGAAGTATCATCCTTTCTAAAATTGTACAAGTGAACAATACTCAAAATAGGATCTGAGCAGCCCCTTATGTGGCAATATGTAGTTTTTTAAATGTTATTAGTAACTTGTTTGCCTTTTTACTGTAACCAAGCACTGGGCTGAAGATTAATGAATGTAACAACAATAACCCCTAGCTTTCTTTCCAAGAGTGAGCAGAATGTTGAAAGTGTTACATATTTAATACATGCTCTTTCTTTTGGCTCTTGTTTTCATGCTAATTATTTTACACTAATCCACATTAAATTCCATCTGCTGGCCTAGACACCAATGGTTCCAAATCTTCCGGAATCTGACAGCAATATTTCTCTTGGTTTTGCTTTTTATATCCTGTGCAAATTTGGAAATTTTGTTGACAACATACAATACTCAATAAGTCCAATATATTCACATTACCCCAAAATCTAGTTTATTGTCAGCAGTGTCTCTCCTTGTACAGGAAATAGACAAAATCTCAACCAGATAGCCTCGCTCATGAATACAATTCACTACTAAAATCACTAGAAAAATCAGAGCAACTGCACACAAAACTAAGATAAGGGAATTGTAAAAAAAAAGTTTTATAAACGAGCTCTATCAATGGTTCACGAGAAATTGCACTGCATCAGCTTCTTGCTGAGCCATACATATAATGGAACTCCCAGGTTCGATTCCAGGTCTGTGCTCAGTTAGCTAATCTCAGCTGGAGGCACAAAAAGGCTACCTCAATGGGAGAATAAAAAGCAGGAGTTGTTATCTAACGACACCTATCAAAAAGTTGTATGAGATAGATCGAATGCAGCGCTCCATGATTATTCTACCAACACACATGAAAAAGGCTTGGAGGAATTACCAATACAAACATCCCAGCATAAGTCACCATCTCCAGCAAAGGATAGGACAAAAGGGGAGGGAGAAGGCGTAAAATAGAACATGCACACACCACTAGGCAGCCGTGCACTACCGTTCAGATCATTAACAAAAAGCTGTGGAGTACAGAAGTGCACAAACTTGTAGCGGTCAGCAAGGCATTGAGAATATGTGCAGAATATAGCAAACCATCTGAACAAAAGTAACAACCCACTGGAACTGGGGAACATTTACCTTCAATTCCACTCCCACCCTATCCTTTTCTGATGATTTAACAGAGTTGATGTGGGGTACTCCTCTCCTTTCCAACAATGCATCACTTAAATGTATCTGCATGCCAAAGCACAGCACCATGAATTTATATTAATACCACAATTACAGCAATATTGTGTTGTTGCTCTAAACTGATATAAAAAAGCCCACACACAAAAAGTCAGAAACAAAGGAAGCCACACTTTTGCAAGGATGGTTAAATTCTTACCAAATTAACGAGGCAAAATCTTCTGAGAGACGGATATTGTGCAATAGATGCAAGTCATTAAACCACTGAAATACACTAATTTATCACCTTTTCAGCATAGTCCCACAATTCAAATTTCACACTGATACATTCCTACTTTGATGTAACAAAGTAAAAGGTGACCACTTAGTCAACTCATTTAAACAAGTACAGGGCATGGGAAGGTGGCTGGAACTCCTGCCTGGACAAGTAGGCAAGGGGTCAAGACTTGTGATAATCTAATACACAGGACAAATCCCCTATACAAGAAACATGCTTCTGGAATATTCATGTTGAGGTAAACGTGCAAGTGTTACTCTCAGAATTTCAAACATGTATTTTCAACAAGAGAACACTGCCTACGACATCAAACACACATGATCCAGAGAAAAGTCAGATTTTCTACCTCACTCCCTACTGTGCATATTTATCATTTTTACATTGGTAGACTGGGAAGATAGCAACAATGCAGAAAATGAAAATGGAAAATAAAATTAAAAGCAACAGTAACAATTCAAGTGTGTTAAAGTAAAGTCTACGTTGCAATAAATGTCAACACTGCCTCGAAATGAGATCAGAGTTATTTTTAGCTACAGGTTCTTCTTACAGCTCCTGCAGCACCTGATTGCGACACCCACACAAAACAGAGATGATAATCAGAGATAAAACTAAAAAGAATCTGGATTTTCAGATATCTATTGAAACCATGCACAATGCAGAGTAAACATAAATTTAAAGCACATTTGCTTTCTTTTTAAAAAAAATAGCAACACTGTAAAAAAAAGAATAGTGCTTTAAATTCGTACCGTGTAAATTATTGCTATTTTCTAAAAATCACAAAACCAATTTAGCTATGAAATATGTTACTCAAAGCTCATTGTCAAGCACACTGCAGCTTCCAAATTAAACCAGATAATGAAATGATTAATCCATTTTTCTGTCGCCTAGCAGCACAATAGAAGGGGGAAAATAGTACCTTACTATTGGAAATTAACAGGACTGTCCTCTCTTACCATTAAAATATCAATGACCACAAGTTAATACATAACCTCGGGAAGCCACACTGAGCAACATTCCACTGCAGCAAAGAACAGAAAACGAGTCTGTAATCCAGGACGCTCCCTGCTAACATCTGATGTCTACTAGCTGCAAATGGTTTCTTCAGCTTTTCCTTCGTACAATAGTTAAAATGCTCTCCCAGCTAACAAGCCGAGACAAATCACTCATTCAGTGTATGAAGCAGACTGTACCCATGGTTACCTTACCCATTTACTGCAGTTCAAAACTTGAGGTAATTGTTAATGGGAAAGAAATTAAGTTTCAGTCAGAACAAGCCAGCTTTGGCCCGTGTTACTTGCTTCTTTAGTGATGATGACATCAGAACACTCTCTCAAGCATACTGAGCACTTACTGCACAGTCGCCCATTTCCTGGAAACTCGGTGAATGTAGTTAGTCCCAGAGCAGCAGTACCCCCAGTACAGCTTTGCCAGCATCATTAAACCTAGCCACCCACTGGCTAACACCTTTTATAATACAACCAATCAATTCCCACTGCCTAGAAAATAACCTTTTGACATGCACACTTACAACAGTCCGCAACATACTTCAGGGATTGAAAAAGTCCTGGTTTCAATGTATACTGTATTTTAAAGTAAACCATTAACTGCAACTTTCCAGAACTCTCAAAATTCCAGCAATAATTTGTAAAGTAACATTTTAAAACATTCTGAAACAGATGGGTGGAATTGAATTAACCCATGCTTTCTAGTATATCAATGCTTTGGAATTGTGATACTTCACTGCATTTCCTAAATTTACTCTGAAAATAAATGCAGTGGCTTTCCAAATAAAAAACTCAAGCAAATCAAAGGGTTACACTGATATTGACACAAACATCCAAACAAAACTCTCTCCAGAATTATAGCAAAGGAAATAAATGCTTCAACCACTCTCTAGGTGAAGTACTACATGGTTCTCTTTTATCCTCCAAAACCACCTAAACCAAATATTAAGTTGCTGGGTGTTTAATACCACAATGGAAGAATGCAGAATCTGCAGATTTCTACATTATTTAAATAGGGTAAGGATAAGCAAAGATAGCAACAGACACCAGAATGCATTGCTAGTTGCTGCAGATTATCTTTCTATGCACTGTACATCATAAAGTGAATACATACATAACAGCCATTGGAATGAATACAAGGGAACAAGCTTTTGGTGACAAGTTTTCATGTAAAATACACTTTGATGGGAACACAAAAATGTCACAGCTCATTTGTTGGAAATAAAAATTTTAAATATGGATTACGTTTGTATTACAGGGTAACAATAAGTGTAAATAAAACAAAAATATCAGACGCAACAGAACTGGGGAAATCATTAAACTTTACACCCAAGGAGGAGGCCATTTTGCCCTTGTCTATATTACAGGAGAAGAATCTGGACCACCAGGGAACGGGGGTGCCACGCGATCATTCCGACACTGAAGCAGAGTGCTGGACTGAGTGATCTCGGCCAGGACCCCGCGAAGAAACCAACTCAGCAGTGGGAAAACAAAGCCTCAGGATCTACATCAGAGTATTGCATTCAAGGTGCGGCGGGAGATCATGGCGAATGTTTGTGGCGGAGGATGTGCGAGAAATCATGGTGGAGATGCCACGAATGAGGGTATGGGGCCCAGAAGAGCCGACTGCTCAGAGGCAGCACAGGCCTGCCCACACTGCGATGTGTGTGCACACTAGGTCCATGCAGAACAGGTCTCCAGTCGTCCTGGTTAACCCTTGCCACTGGATAAAGGCCTAGCTCGATCAAGCCCGTGAGGTGGCTGATGTGCAACGATCACCACACGTTAAAAAAATCCACGCACAGGCATCTTCCACCCCTTCAATTGGAGTTCAGGACTGGAGCATCAGGTCCTTCATTGAAACATCTGTGAACTCATGTGGGAGCAAGTCATCCTCGTTCGAGGGACCGCCTATGATGATGAGATATGTACAGTTTTATCTGTCTTGTGCTCAGAACGGTGAAATAAAAAAGATGGTATCGATAGGTCAGTTAGAGTAGTGGGCAAAATCCTCAGGTCAAATTTGGCTCTCAAAACTCAACTAAGCACAGCAAGAACCAACATCCTCCTCCATTCTTAGCAGGCAAGCAGATAGTTTGTAATCGTCGAGGACTGAGAGGAATTCAAAGTTTGGGAGGAGGCGGGGCTGACGACAGCGAAGGAATCTATGACGGTGCCATGCAGTTTCAATATATAAATGCCAATTACAAATCACTTGGAATACAGTCCACACAAGTATATGAACATGAAACAAACAATACAAATGTTTTCTCAGCAAACATAGCTGATGCTACAATGATGGAACATAATACAGGAGGTCGGGACCGGCGGCAGCGGAGGGCGGGACCGGCGGCGGCGGAGGTCGGGACCGGCGGCGGCGGAGGTCGGGACCGGCGGCGGCGGAGTGGGGCGGAGGGCGGGACCGGCGGCGGCGGAGTGGGGCGGAGGGCGGGACCGGCGGCGGAGTAGGGCGGAGGGCGGGACCGGCGGCGGCCGAGGGCGGGACCGGCGGCGGCGGAGGGCGGGACCGGCGGGGGTGGAGGGCGGGACCGGCGGCGGCGGAGTGGGGCGGAGGGCGGGACCGGCGGCGGCGGAGTGGGGCGGAGGGCGGGACCGGCGGGGGCGGAGGGCGGGACCGACGGCGGCGGAGTGGGGCGGAGGGCAGGACCAGCGGCGGCGGAGTGGGGCGGAGGGCGGGACCGGCGGCGGCGGAGTGGGGCGGAGGGCGGGACCGGCGGCGGTGGAGTGGGGCGGAGGGCGGGACCGGCGGCGGAGTGGGGCGGAGGGCGGGACCGGCGGAGTGGGGCGGAGGGCGGGACCGGCGGCGGCGGAGTGGGGCGGAGGGCGGGACCGGCGGCGGCGGTGGTCGGGACCGGCGGTAGCGGAGTGGGGCGGAGGTCGGGACCGGCGGCGGCGGAGTGGGGCGGAGGGCGAGACCGGCGGCGGCAGAGGGCGGGACCGGCGGCAGCGTAGTGGGGCGGAGGGTGGGACCGGCGGCGGCGGAGGTCGGGACCGGCGGCGGCGGAGTGCGGGACCGGCGGTGGCGGAGTGGGGCGGAGGAGGGCGGGACCGGCGGTGGCGGAGTGGGGCGGAGGGCGGGACCGGCGGCGGCGTGGGGCGGAGGGCGGGACCGGCGGCGGTGGAGTGGGGCGGAGGGCGGGACCGGCGGCGGAGTGGGGCGGAGGGCGGGACCGGCGGAGTGGGGCGGAGGGCGGGACCGGCGGCGGCGGAGGGCGGGACCGGCGGTGGCGGAGTGGGGCGGAGGGCGGGACCGGCGGCGGCGTGGGGCGGAGGGCGGGACCGGCGGCGGTGGAGTGGGGCGGAGGGCGGGACCGGCGGCGGAGTGGGGCGGAGGGCGGGACCGGCGGAGTGGGGCGGAGGGCGGGACCGGCGGCGGCGGAGGGCGGGACCGGCGGCGGCGGAGGGCGGGACCGGCGGCGGCGGAGTGGGGCGGAGGTCGGGACCGGCGGCGGCGGAGTGGGGCGGAGGGCGAGACCGGCGGCGGCAGAGGGCGGGACCGGCGGCAGCGTAGTGGGGCGGAGGTCGGGACCGGCGGCGGCGGAGTGCGGGACCGGCGGTGGCGGAGTGGGGCGGAGGGCGGGACCGGCGGCGGAGTGGGGCGGAGGGCGGGACCGGCGGAGTGGGGCGGAGGGCGGGACCGGCGGCGGCGGAGGGCGGGACCGGCGGCGGCGGAGGTCGGGACCGGCGGCGGCGGAGTGGGGCGGAGGTCGGGACCGGCGGCGGCGGAGTGGGGCGGAGGGCGAGACCGGCGGCGGCAGAGGGCGGGACCGGCGGCAGCGTAGTGGGGCGGAGGTCGGGACCGGCGGCGGCGGAGTGCGGGACCGGCGGTGGCGGAGTGGGGCGGAGGGCGGGACCGGCGGCGGAGTGGGGCGGAGGGCGGGACCGGCGGCGGCGGAGTGGGGCGGAGGGCGGGACCGGCGGCGGCGGAGTGGGGCGGAGGGCGGGACCGGCGGCGGTGGAGGGCGGGACCGGTGGCGGCGGAGTGGGGCGGAGGGGAGGGCGGGACCGGCGGCCAGAGGTGGCGCGGAGTAACGATCAGTGACGGCGTGGAGCAGCAGTCGGGACCGGCGATCGGAGGCGGCGTGGATTGGACGTACGACGAGGTCGGAGCCCTGGGGCAGGGCGGGGTCGGTGCCCTGGAGCAAGAGTGGCGCAGCGTGTGCCAGCAACGAGGTTGGGGCATAAGGGAGATGCAGTTCAGGGCCATAGGGAAGGTGCAGCACGGGCCAACAGTGAGGCCGTGAAGCCCACACTGCATCCTATTTAGGAGTATGTGTGTGCACTAGGCCAGCGCAGCGGAGCCTGGTCTCCAGTCATCTTGGATCCCCTTGCCACTGGACCAAGATCTTGCTCTGTCTAGCCCGTGTGGTGGCTGGTATGCAACGGCCACCCCACGTTAAAAAAATTCACGCACAGGCATCTTCCAACCTTCAAAATTAAGTTCGGGACCTGGAACGTCATGGATACACACAAGAACTTATTTTCTTTGGTGTGGAAGCAGGTCATCCTTGACCCAGAGGGACTGCCGAATACTTTACTACAAGCTGTACAAAAAAATTGTATTTACAGTTTATAACATTAGTAAATCAGTAGTACCTGTTCCTCCAAAGACATTCTGATTTGAAAAAGCGATTAAAAAAAATGTTAAAGTAGAATTTGCGACATAGTAGTTTGTGCCAGTTGCTTACAGTTACACGAACAAAGGCCTTTATATCGTGCCTTTCACCATCTCAGGATATCCCAAAGCACTTTACACAGATACTTCAAATAGTGTCATGGGATCTTTTACGCCCATGCCAGAGGGCCTTTGTTTTACCATCTCATCAAAAGAATGGTACCTCCCCCTAAGTATTACACTGAAGTGTCAGCCTACATTGGCCCAGAAATTCCGGTTTTCAGTGCGCTAGGCGCATGCACCGAAAACTGGCTTTTCCGATCTGTCAAGATCTTCGATATCTCCACATCCAGGACATTCGCATGGGCAAGATTGCGGTATTTACCCAGCGGATGTCCTGAAAACTCTTGCGCCTGATAAAAAGTAGGTGCATAGCCTACTTTTGCAGGTGTAAAAGTTTTAAAATACACAAAAATATTATAATAAAATTTTTAAAACACTTATTGTTGAAAACCCTCCCCACTACGATAAGTTTATTTTAAATCATAATTTTAAAAAACTTTTAAAAATCGGAAAAATCTGTATTTTTTTATATAATACATAAATAACTAATTTAAATTAATAAAAAGTATGTGGTGTATTTTTTCTATTTTTTTTTTTATTAGAGTTGTGTGTTTTTGGAGGGCGTTTTCTCATTCATAATAATGGGAACTCCAACTTACGGAGTTCCCATTATTATGAATGAGAAAATACGATACCTGGATTGGCTGCCCAGAGCCATGTGACTGCAGCTCTAGCCCTGTTCATGTCCTGACATGCACGCGCTCCGACGCGCAGTCAGTGGAGGCCTCAGGACCGGGAACTCGAGTGGGAACAGCAGGAACAGGTAGGTGCGCATCTTTTTAAAGTTTTTCCCTCAATCGCCCGCGGGAAGCAATATACAGGGATTTCTGGGCTAGGATGTGCTCAAGTCTTTGGAATGGGGCTTGAACCCATGACGTTCTCGCTCGGAGACGTGTTACCACTGAGCCAACACTGACACCTTTTGTAATTGCTACAAGATTTAATGTGTATACAGGTGCAGCACCCGAATCAGGAACCCTCGGGACAGAGGCCGTTCCGGATTCCGCGTTTTTCCGGACTTTGAAACGTCTTTCTGACATCACAAAACCGGAAACACCCAAGCCCAGGTTCGGGTATTTCTGGAATTCGGAACGTCGGGGCTGGGGGGGGAGGGGTGGTTGCTTGCCGAGGAGCTGTTTGGGTCGCCGGCCCCATCGACGAGGTTGTCGAACGGGGCCCAGTCACCAAGTAATTGTTCGGGCAGGTCCCGCCGCCAAGGAACTAATCGGATGGGGCCCCGCTGCCGAAGTGTTCGGGCAGACCCGCCGAGAAGGAGCAGGTCAGGCGGGGCCCCGCCGAGGAGGAGCTGGTCAGGCGGCCCCGAGGTAAGGTCAGGCGCCGGTGAGGCGAGGCCTGAGGTTGGGCAGCGGCGTGGCGAGGGGCGGTGATGCGAGGCCTGAGGTCTGGCAGCGGTGAGGCGAGGCCCGAGGTTGGGCAGCGGCATGGCGAGGGGCGGTGAGGCCTGAGGTAAGGCGGCGGTGAGGCGAGGCCCGAAGTTGGGCAGCGGCGTGGCGAGGGGCGGTGAGGCGAGGCCTGAGGTCTGGCGGCGGCAGTAGTGAGGCGAGGTCCGAGGTTTGGCAGCGACGGCGGCGAGGCAAGGGGCAGTGAGGCGAGGGCAGAGGTCGGGCAGCGGCGGGACCTCGGTCGACAAGGTCAGTGGGTCCGGAACATTTTATGGATTCCAGACAACCCAGCCACCAATTATTCCGAAACTCCGGATTTTGGACGCTGCACCTGTAGTAGTAAACTACTCACATCAAAACACTGCAGGAGAACATAAACTCTATATTTACCACCTTTGATTTTTTAACTTTAACTTAACCAGTATAGTTTGTATTATCTGTTCAAAGATTAAGAAATTTGATTCAAATTCAGTCAAAAAAAAATTATTTATTACACAATTCTTATTCTTTTATACACACACACACCTTCCATTACTATAAGACAGCAGGCTTCCTCAATCAAGTCATCTGATTTGTACTCAATTCCTATTATACTGCACGATTTGACTGCAGTATCAGGACTTTTCACTGCATACAATATATTTTGCGATATGGATACAAGCAGATCAGCAAAGCCCCAAGCCAGGGCTTGGTCTGGATGTAATCTAGTCTAAACAACCAGTGCAGGCATTTAGGCATGATATAAACTGATGTTATTAAATTAAAGTGAGCAACAAAAACCAGTCTCGCACAGACTAGAACGTCCCCACATATAAAACTATAATTTTAGTCCTTTAGCAAAAGAGACCAGTACACTACTTAACACCCAATCAAAATAATACATCACTGCTCAAACAAATTCCCTGCCCTCTCACACATGGTCTGACAGTGGCTACTGCACACAGATGCCAACCTTTTCTAGTTTTGCTCAAAATAACAAAACACATTTCATCTTTTTCTAAATTGTATAAAGACAGCACACTCTACTGTGTAGGGCATCAGTTTTATGACAATCGGGCCACCCATGATTTTCTAGACTAGCTTCACTCAGGAGATGTCCATTACCAGTGTCCTCATGAAGAAATTGCAAGTCAATTCAGAAAACTAAACAGGATTTCACCTGCTTTTTACAGTATAATGCATGGAATACAAATAGTGCCAGATGAACGATTGATTTCAGCGTGGTTAGAATTGTCAATGTAACACCAAGTTCAACCTAGAATATCTTGGAGCAAATAAATTGATTCTTAGACAGAGTTTGAATACTCTCCTGAATAAGTAATCTGTGTGAAACATAGAAATTAGGTGCAGGAGCAGGCCATTCGGCCCTTCGAGCCTGCACCGCCATTCAATAAGATCATGGCTGATCATTCAACCTCAGTATCCCTTTCCTGCTTTCTCTGCATACCCCTTGATCCCTTTGGCCGTAAGGGCCACATCTAACTCCCTTTTGAATATATCTAACGAACTAGCCTCAACAACATTCTGCGGTAGAGAATTCCACAGGTTAACCACTCTCTGAGTGAAGAAATTTCTCCTCATCTCAGTCCTGAATGGCTTACCCCTTATTCTTAGACTGTGACCCCTGGTTCTGGAACTCCCCAGCAACGGGAACATTCTTCCTGCCTCTAACCTGTCCAATCCCGTCAGAATTTTATATATTTCTATGAGATCCCCTCTCATTCTTCTAATCTGGTGAACCTTCGCTGTACTCTCTCAATAGCAAGAACGCCCTTCCTCAGATTAGGGGACCCAAACTGAACACAACATGCCAGGTGTGGCCTCACCAAGGCTCTGTACAACTGCAGTAAGACCTCCCTGCTCCTATACTCCAATCCTCTAGCTATGAAGGCCAACATGCCATTTGCCTTCTTCACCGCCTGCTGTACCTGCATGCCAAACTTCAATGACTAATGTACCGTGACCCCCAGGTCTCGTTGCACCTCCCCTTTTCCTAATTTGCCACCATTCAGATAATAATATTCTGCCTTCGTGTTTTTGCCACCAAAGTGGATAACCTCACATTTATCCACATTATACTGCATCTGCCATGCATTTGCCCACTCACCTAACCTGTCCAAGTCACCCTGCAGTCTCTTAGCATGTCACTGGCATGCCATGCTCGATGACCTTGGGGAAACCCCAACATATTACTCATCTTTCCTAGTAGATACCACACACCTGTGGACGAGTGCTACAATCTAGATCACAAAAGAAATCTCCAATGCGGTCAGTTTTTGAAAGAGGATAAAAAAAATTCTTTCCAACCTGTCTGATGTTGATACATGATTACGACACTCTCACTTAGTTTATTAAAATCAACAAAGTATGTCATATCTAATATAGTCATATGTAGCATTTGTCCTGTCAATTCTCCATATAATGCATTTTGCCGATATTAATCCTGCTGTAATGCTTGTGGCAGAAATAACAGTGGATTCTCCCACCAGCCCTTCCAACCTCCTCTGCCATCCTGCCTCTCCCTGAACCTCAGACCCAAATGAATCAGGTCATAAGAGATTGATTAAGGTGTATGAAAAATAGACTGCATGACAATGGGTTGAACTATCACTTGGGGAAAATCTAGATAGTTGGCATGACTAATCAATGCGCTTCGGTAATGTACAGTAAACAGGTAGGTGGCTACAGAAAAACACTAAAAGGGCCATTTGTTATCAAATCAGTCTGCATTAAAGGAAGCACACGGGATAGACAGGAGTGTTATAAAGCAGTCACACAGAGGGGTTCAGAGATTGTCTGAAGCAAAAATTGCTAAATGGTTTTGAAGGGCATCAAGTAGGAATATTTACACACGAGCAGTAAAATACCCCAAGTACCCAATACCAACTGGGAAAATCTGAACGCCACTGGAGGGAACAGAGCAGTATATCTGCATAAACAAACAAAATCACCAGATTTAAACTGATGTGGTGTCAACCAATATATTGTGCACAGTTTACTTCCTGGTATTTTATATTTTGCCAAAACAAACATAAATTGGTAATACCTGCACTACAGGCCCTAAAGTGTAACTGCCTGTATCATGTGCTCCCAGCTTACCACCTTCTTTCCTCCATACACTCTCTAGTTGGCTTTTCAATTCACAAATTATTATTTTTTTTAATGGAATAATTAGACCACATTTCACAAACAACTAATACCTAACAGAAAGCTTATGGGAGGTTCTGGTGATATGGGAGACAGAACAGAACTTCATAACTCACTGACAGCCATCCAGTTGTGAGACAATTTGGTATCAGGAAATATATCATGTTGCATGTACCCAATATTATTTTGGTTTATATGAATAGCACTGGTAAATTTAAATTAAAGAATTGCATGGATAGTGTTTAAAAAAGATTTTTAATTACATTAATTCAATTCACAATACTTACACTCCAATGAAATGATTAAAGAACCATTTTACACTTCCGAATTGCTGTGTCATTAACAGTTACTCAGTATTTTAATTCAGTGTGACTAAACAAGATGCAATTACATCAATATCTGGATAATACTGCATCTTTAAATGGACTTGAAGCAGGATGGTAGTGTGTCCTTGCATTCATACTCCCTGTCAAACAGAGAGGAGTGGCAATTCGGTTGTTTAGCGCCTCAGTTAGCGGCCAGAAGGGACGTTAAAGCGTGCGTAATAGCTTAATGACCGGGCGTCCCGCCGAAAGATTTAGTTGAGGGTTAACTGGGGCAGTTGAGGGTTAACTGGGGTGCAAAACGCTAGTGCCTGGCTGCTGACGATCAGATCGATCATGACATCACGTCGGTCCCGCTCGCTAAATTCGGTCCAGCCACCTAATTTAGCGACTGCCACTAATCACGTCTGAAAAAATAGTCGGTATAGCCTTCCACAATCGTTAACTGGTGGCTACTTAAAGGGATGAGGAAACGCTTCCCTTGGAGTTCACAGTCAGTGCAAAGCTTATACAGAGAATGGTGCGTAAGCCTCAGTTTGCAGCGGCAAACAGACATAATAGTACAGCTTGAAAATAAGTGATTTTGCAAACTTCAATAGATGCATTACTATGCCGTGCCTTTAAGACTCGGCTTTTCCCGGGATTTCAAATCGACTTCGGAGCATGCGCAATGCATTTCAGAATTTAACATGAGCATTTTCATTAGCGCGCCCCCCCCCCCCCCCCCAACCCCCCCGAAAAATGAGCTACAGTGAAAAATGTCTGCCAGTACATTTTTTTTTTGAGGTGCTTACAATGACGATATGCTTGTGGGAAGTACTGGCCTAGATCAATCATTAAACAGAGGGGAAAGAGTTATTATGAATTCAATGGATAAACAGTTGTGCTCACATTTTATTCAATGGATGAAATAAACCAAGGTTAATAAAAAACTGCACATGTATCTTTCACAAATATGTATACATGGAATATTGACACCATAGCAAATGGGTGGCTCTGCTGCACTACAGGACAGGAAAAAGAGTGGGAGAGCTATAGCGATAGGGGATTCAATTGTAAGGGGAATAGATAGGCGTTTCTGCGGCCGCAACAGAGACTCCAGGATGGTATGTTGCCTCCCTGGTGCAAGGGTCAAGGATGTCTCGGAGCGGGTGCAGGGCATTCTGAAAAGGGAGGGTGAACAGCCAGTTATCGTGGTGCATATAGGTACCAACAATCCAGGTAGAAAATGGGATTTAGGAGCTAAATTAAAAAGTAGGACCTCAAAAGTAGTAATCTCAGGACTGTTACCAGTGCCACGTGCTAGTCAGAGTAGGAATCGCAGGATAGCTCAGATGAATACATGGCTTGAGTGGTGCACAAGGGAGGGATTCAAATTCCTGGGACATTGGAACCAGTTCTGAGGAAGGTGGGACCAGTACAAACCAGACAGTCTGCACCTGGGCAGGACCAGAACCAATGTCCTCGGGGGAGTGTTTGCTAGTGCTGTTGGGGAGGAATTAAACTAATATGGCAGGGGGATGGGAACCTATGCAGGGAGACAGAGGGAATTAGAATGGGGGCAGAAGCAAAAGATAGAAAGAAGAAAAGTAAAAGTGGAGGGCAGAGAAACCCAAGGTAAAAAGCAAAAAGGGCCACATTACACCAAAATTCGAAAGGGGCAAAGTGTTAGAAAGACAAGCCTGAAGGCTCTGTGCCTCAATGCAAGGAGCATTCGGAATAAGGTGGACGAATTAACTGCGCAGGTTGCAGTTAACGGGTATGATGTAATTGACATCACGGAGACATGACTCCAGGGTGACCAAGGCTGGGAACTCAACATCCAGGGCTATTCAATATTTAGGAAGGATAGACAGAAAGGAAAAGAAGGCGGAGTGGCATTGCTGGTTAAAGAGGAAATTAATGCAATAGTAAGAAAGGACATTAGCTTGGATGATGTGGAATCTGTATGGGTGGAGCTATGGAATACCAACGGGCAGAAAACGCAAGTGGGAGTTGTGTACAGACCACCAAACAGTAGTAGTAAGGTTGGGGACAGCATCAAACAAGAAATTAGGGATGCATGCAATAAAGGTACAGCAGTTATCATGGGTGACTTTAATCTACATATTGATTGGTCTAACCAAACTGGTAGCAATGCTGTGCAGGAGGGTTTCCTGGAGTGTATTAGGGATGGTTTTCTAGACCAATATGTCAAGGAACCAACTGAGGAGCTGGCCATCCTAGATTGGGTGATGTGCAATTAGAAAGAACTAATTAACAATCTTGTTGTGCGAGACCCCTTGGGGATGAGTGACCATAACATGGTAGAATTCTTTATTAAGATGGAGAATGACATAGTTAATTCAGAAACTAGGGTCCTGAACTTAAGGAAAGGTAACTTAAGGAAAGGTGAATTGGCTAGAATAGACTGACAAATGATACTTAAAGGGTTGACCGTGGATAGGCAATGGCAAACATTTAAAGATCACATGGATGAACTTTAGCAATTGTACACCCTGTCAGAAGTAAAAATAAAATGGGGAAGGTGTCTCAACCGTGGCTAACAAGGGAAATTAAGGATAGTATTAAATCCAAGGAAAAGGCATATAAATTGGCCAGAAAAAGCAGCAAACCTGAGGACTGGGAGAAATTTAAAATTCAGCAGAGGAGGACAAAGGGTTTAATTAAGAGGGGGAAAATAGAGTACGAGAAGAAGCTTGCCGGGAACATAAAAACCGACTGCAAAAGCTTCTATCGATATGTGAAAAGAAAAAGATTAATGAAGACAAAAGTAGGTCCCTTGCAGTCGGATTCAGGTGAATTTGTAATGGGGAACAAAGAAATGGCAGACCGAATGAACAAATACTTTGGTTCTGTCTTCACGAAGACAGACACAAATAACCTTCCAGAAGTACTCGGGGACCGAGGGTCTAGTAAGGAGGAGGAACTGAAGAATATCCTTATTAGGCGGGAAATTGTGTTCGGGAAATTGATGGGATTGAAGGCCGATAAATCCTCAGGGCCTGATAGTCTGCATCCCAGAGTACTTAAGGAAGTGGCCCTAGAAATATTGAATGCATTGGTGATCATTTTCCAACAGTCTATCGACTCTGGATCAGCTCCTATGGACTGGAGGGTAGCTAATGTAACACCACTTTTTAAAAAGAAAGGGAGAGAGAAAGCGGGTAATTATAGACCGGTTAGCCTGACATCAGTAGTGGGGAAAATGTTGGAATCAATTATTAAGGATGAAATAGCAGTGCATTTGGAAAGCAGTGACAGGATCGGTCCAAGTCAGCATGGATTTATGAAGGGGAAATCATGCTTGACAAATCTTCTGGAATTTTTTGACGATGTAACTAGTAGAGTGTACAAGGGAGAACCAGTGGATGTGGTGTATTTGGACTTTCAAAAGGCTTTTGACAAGGTCCCACACAAGAGATTAGTGTGTAAAATCAAAACACATGGTATTGGGAGTAATATACTGACGTGGATAGAGAACTGGTTGGCAGACAGGAAGCAGAGAGTTGGGATAAACGGGTCCTTTTCAGAATGGCAGGCAGTGACTAGTGGAGTGCCGCAGGGCTCAATGCTGGGATCCCAGCTCTTTACAATATACATTAACGATTTGAATGAAGGAATTGAGTGTAATATCTCCAAGTTTGCAGACTTGGGTGGCGGTGTGAGCTGTGAGGGGGACGCTAGGAGGCTGTAGGGTGACTTAGACAGATTAGGTGAGTGGGCAAATGCATGGCAGATGCAGTATAATGTGGATAAATGTGCGGTTATCCACTTTTAGGGCAAAAAAACACGAAGACAAAATATCTGAATAGCGGCAGACTAGGAAAAGGGGTGGTGCAACGAGACCTGGGTGTCATGGTTCATCAGTCATTGAAAGTTGGCATACAGGTACAGCAGGCGGTGAAGGCGGCTAATGGTATGTTGGCCTTCATAGCTAGGGGATTTGAGTATAGGAGCAGGGAGGTCTTACTGTTTTGGTCTCCTAATCGGAGGAAGGACGTTCTTGCTATTGAGGGAGTGCAGCGAAGGTTCACCAGACTGATTCCTGGGATGGCAGGACTGACATATGAGAAGAGACTGGATCAACTGCGCCTTTATACATTGGAGTTTAGAAGGATGAGAGGGGATCTCATAGAAACATATAAGATTCTAATGGGGCGAGACAGGTTAGATGCAGGTAGAATGTTCCCCATGTTGAGGAAGTCCAGAACCAGGGGACACATTCTTAGGATAAGAGGTAGGCCATTTAGGACTGAGATGAGGAGGAACTTCTTCACTCAGAGAGTTGTTAACCTGTGGAATTCCCTGCCGCAGAGAGTTGTTGATACCAGTTCATTGAATATGTTCAAGGGGGAGTTAGGTATGGCCCTTACGGCTGAGAGAAAGCAGGATAGGGGTACTGAGGGAATGATCAGCCATGATCTTATTGAATGGTGTTGCAGGTTCGAAGGGCCGAATGGCCTACTCCTGGACCTATTTTTTATGTTTCTATGCAAACATGTCAATTTATTACTGCGACTGGCTACAGGAAATATGCTTCATTTTCTTTCCACGCCAAAGCAATTTACAATCTACAGCAAGAGACAGTAATGGCACAGCCTATATAAACAACAATATACTCATTCACTAAATTACGTGTTGCAGATCACAGATTCAAAGATACAGCGTGGGCTGGTAACATTGCAGCTACTGATCTCAGTTCACTGGGTCAGCTCGCCCTGAAGGCAGTTTGAATGTAACCAAGGTGCAAACACCCAGGTGACCCAGCTCACTTAACAAGTTCACAAAATAAGTCATTATTTAATACCTCAGATGCTCCTTTTTTTAATGCAGAGAGCAGTTGCCAATTACAATCTCTACACTAATGGGATTCAAAAAACCTGGATAAAATAGTTGTGCAATTTATATTCAGGATGCTGCAAAATGATTCACATTAAAAAAAAAGTGAAAACGTCAGGAAATTTCAAAAATCATTACATTAGAACTGTAGCAAAAAATGTTTGCTTTTCACATTTGGGTGGAATTTTAAGTCCCAAATAAATTACTTTAAGCTTTGTTTGTCAGGAAATGTACACTAGAGTTAGTCATGCACAATAAAAAAAAAAGTTTAGTGCTGCTTTCATTACAGGCACTGGACCAAGCAAGCATGATTATACATGCATACTATGTGTGCACAGGCAGAGCCAGCATCAACAGTCAGATGATTTTTATTACAAGTTTTTTTGAAACCATGAAATTATTCTGGCTGACATTTGAAATTAATTGAAACCAGTTTTTTTTTCGCAATGCCACCAAAGTTGCAGCACAAATCCTGATTCAAGGCCTAACCTGACCCCCAGGGAGAAGTGGCAAGAGATTCCCTGGAGAAGGGAGTTTTGCACCACATTCATTTGATACTGCAGAGAGAGTAAATCCTATGCCGTGTCAAACTAGGTGTGAAAAGTGCCCAGATCTTACAGACCTCCTTGACACTTTTTACACCAACCATTTAAATTGTCTAGACAGCATGGATGATGTCTAATCATTTAAAATTGAACTGCTGGTAAATGGCTCTGCTCATGCATACATGGGTAGTGGAATTCAAATTTCACCGAGGTAATGTAAAGAAGGTACTGCTTGCAGGAAATCCAAACTACAGCTACTGGTCAAGACCAGTAACTGCAGCGTAAATACACCTAAAAAAAAAACACACTGCTTTGGGCAGTTGTCTAATATTAATAACTTGAGGTTCACAATGCAAAGTTAATGGGCTGGAAATTCACCAACCTTGCGTCTATTTTTTCGGCGATAAATGATGATGCAATAGTTTTGCCGCAGTCTTGGGCCGGCGGTTTTGAAATACCACTGAAAAGCAGACCGCCGGCGTGCAAGATTGGAAATACCGCTGTCGCCGTAGTTTGGCAGTTTGGCGCACCCATATTCTGGGCGAAAAAACGCCCGAGGAAAACCTGCGTTGCAGCCCCAAAAACGGTGGTATGTATGAAGACTTGCAAAAAAGGCAAGTTAAAGTTTTTATTTTTAAATTTTTTTGCAGCGATTACTTAGTTAAGGGTCTTGCAAATGTTTTGTGGATTTTTTATTTTTTGCTCTTTTTGTTTTGTGTTTTCCTCCCTCCCAGGGCTTGCCTTTTAGTGGTAGTCGGCCTTGAATTAAAATTGGCGAGGACCACGGTTTCCGCCGTGAATCCTCGTGCAACGCCAATTTTTACTGCTAGGCGCAGTTTTCACGAAACTACGGCCTTTACAAAATGGCGGTGTGATTAGCGGTATTTTTGTCAATAATTGCCAAAAAAATACCTCTATGGCCAAAAAATAAATTTCTAACCCATAGTATTTTCATGCAGCATTCTTTAGCACTACCACAATGATACAAATTAATTTTGAAACAATAGTCTTGAAAGACTGCAGTTCTTAAGAGTGTAAATATAAGTCTATGTTGGTTATGAATTAGAAGACTCAAACTTGTAATGTAGGAACTTGTAATATCATAGTAGATTCCATTAAAAAAAATCTATATCCTGAACTTCTGATCATGTTTTGTGTGGGCCAGGATCCATAACCACTGGAAGCTTCTTACTGCAATAGGAAAACTCTCTCTTATGGCAACTATTTTCAACATAACAACTCAACTCTTTGAATCACATCTTTTTCAAAATGTTTTTCAATAAACTTTAAATGCTATACATTAGTCAAAAATCTACTCACCTGTGCTGAAGGGAAAGAAAATGACAACTTCTTTAATCTCACATTTCTAAATCCTTCACATTTTATGAAAATCAACAATCTCAGTCAAGCAGCCATATGGCACGCAAGGAGGATTTCCCCTTGAGGCAATGACTGGGCTACAGTTCCACAGGAAGACTTTGCCCTCTTCGTCCTCACCCAAGTGGCTATAATTATGTGTGTTTTCACAGTGAATAACGGCAGGCTATTTAAAATGAAGGCTATCACAGCTGAGACGGCTCCTGTTCCACCTTCACATGAATGCATTTCTAGTGACGGGTCACTATAGAATAATTGAGTTGAAACCCAACGTGGTTTCCCCTCCCATATCTCGGGGCCCTGCAGTCAACTATAGTATCCCTATTGCTACCCTAGTTGAAATAGTTGGAATTGAACTTGGGACTTCCCTGGTGTGTATGAGTCAGAAAGTAGGACTTGGCCATTGAGACAAAGCAAGTTATAAACATTTTCTTTCAATATCAAATATAACAATATTACATGTAACCTTTCAATGCTATCTGAACAAAGAAAATGTAATTTCAGGTCTGTCGGTAATATCCAAAACAAGTACCTATAAACCAGTGCATTCAGTTATATATCAAAACACGAGCACGGTAACATTGGCACTGCAGTGGAATGCTGTATGTTCTAGCTGGCAATGCTTTTACCATTATAGCTTTCTACCAAATTCAAGTACTTACAATAGTGGAAACTAATACCACTACTCTAATAAATGATGCAACTACAGATAAATGAATCTCACTAGAAACGAGCTTACAAGAGCTATTGCAGCTGAGCAGATCCATTATCACTCTTGGCTCCCCTTCATTATAGGCAGTCCCTCGAAATCGAGGAAGACTTGCTTCCACTCAAAGTGAGTTCTTGGGTGACTGTACAGTCCAATATGGGAATTACAGTCTTTGTCACAGGTGGGACAGATAGTCTTTGAAGGGTGTGACTGGTTTGCCGCACGCTCTTTCTGCTGCCTGCGTTTGTTTTCTGCATGCTCTCGGTGACAAAACTCTAGGTGCTAAGCACCCTCCCGGATGCTCTTCCTCCACTTAGGGCGGTCTTTGGCCAGGGACTCCCAGGTGTCGCTGGGGATGTTGCAATTTATCAAGGAGGCTTTGAGGGTGTCCTTGAAATGTTTCCTCTGCCCACCTGGGGCTCGCTTGCTGTGTAGGAGTTCCAAGTAGAGCGCTTGCTTTGGGAGTCTTGTGTCAGGCATGCAAATAATGTGGCCCGCCCAACGGAGCTGGTCAAGTGTGGTCAGTGCTTCGATGCTGGGGATGTTGGCCTGATCGAGGATGCAAACGTTGGTACTTCTGTCCTCCCAGGGGATTTGCAGGATCGTACGGAGACATCGTTGATGGTATTTCTCCAGTGATTTGAGGTGTCTACTGTAGATGGTCCATGTCTCTGAGCCATACAGGAGAGCTTGGTGGCAGATTTGAGGCCCTGATCTTGGAACACTCTTTTCCTCAGGCGGCCAAAGGCTGTGCTGGCGCACTGGAGGCGGTGCTGAATCTCGTCGTCGATGTCTGCCCTTGCTGACAATAGGCTCCCGAGGTATGGAAATTGGTCCACGTTGTCCAGGGCCGCGCCGTGGATCTTGATGACCATGGGGCAGTGCTGTGTGGCAGGGTCAGGTTGCTGGAGGACCTTTGTCCTACGGATGTTTAGTGCAAGACTCTGCTTTCGTACGCCTCAGTGAAGATGTTGACAATGATTTGGAGTTCAGTTTCTGAATGTGCGCAGACGCAAGCATCGTCCGCGTACTGTAGTTCAACGACAGAGGATGGGACGGTTTTGGGTCTGGTCTGGAGACGACGAATATTGAACAGGTTCCCACTGGTTCTGTAGTTTAGTTCCACTCCAGCGGGGAGCTTGAGTGTGAGGTGGAGCATTGCAGCGAGGAAGATCGAGAAGAGGGTTGGCGTGATAATGCAGCCCTGCTTGAACCCGGTCCGGATGTGGATTAGATTTTTGATGAATCCGTTGGTCAGGATCATGGCTTGTATGTCATCGTGGAGGATGGTGACAAACTTTTGGGGGCAGCCGAAACAGAGGAGGACGCTCCATAGTCCCTCGTAGTTGACAGTGTCAAAGGCCTTTGTAAGGTCAAAGATGTACAAGGGTTGGTGCTGTTCCCTGCATTTTTTCAGCGCTATTTCGCCATTCTTGCGAAAAACAGTTTTTAAATACCGCTGAAAAGCGGACCACCGGTGTGCAAGACTGGAAACACCGCTATCGCTTTCAATTTGTCTTTTAGCGCACCCGTATTCTGGGCGATAAAAAACCACCCGAGGGAAAACCTGTGCTGCAGCCCCAAGGACGACAGCATGAAGATCTGCAAAAAAAAGTTAACGTTTTTATTTTTTAATTCTTTTTCAGCGATTCAATAGTTAAGTGTCTTGTGTATGTGATTTTTTATTTTTTGCAATTTTTTTTTGTGTTCCCCCACCCCACCCCCCCAAAGGCATCTCTCACAGTGGTAATCGGCCTCGGACTAAAGTTGGAGAGACCGCGGTTTCCGCCACGAATCCTCGAGCGACGCCGACTTTTCCTGCTGTGCGCCATTTTCTAATGTAACTTAGACCTTTAAAAAATAGCAGTGTGATTAGCGGTATTTTTGGCGAAAAATGTGGAAAAAAATACCGCTATCGCCAAAAGACGAATTTTCAGCCCTTGATTTACAATTAAGAGCAGTCAGAGAACTGGGTAATAAATCTTAGGTCGGCTTCAATAACGTCTACAAATGTTTGGTTAAATTTCAGACTCAAGTCATGCAGTGAAGAACTGTAACTGCAAATTAAATTAATCCTTACAAAAAGTTAGACATTCATCTATAATAGTAGGTTTCAAACCTTTTATATGGGACGGGATGGGGGGGCAGGGAAAGAGAATGGGATTGTGGAAGATTGTTTCTACTAAAAACTTTAAAAGAGACAGATGCTTATGATTTGGGATCCGTTATCTGACACCCTCTGGTGATAAGATTTTTAATTCTACTGTTACTTATCTAACAGTATTAAATAAAACTACCATACTATTTTATAATTCATGTAATTACCTAACATTCATAAAAGTTTCATCTCCACTTTGTGTTTATGACTGACTGTAAACTTCAGAGGATTATCCCTATGATAAGCTAAACTTGCATAATAGCAATGACAGAAGAGCCAAAAGTACAATATCTCTGTTTACAGCTTATAAAGCTTTAGGAACGCAAATCCATTACTTCAGTTTTGCACACCAGAGTATGCCATTTGAACATTAAGCCGTCGGATTGTGTTTTAGAGGGGCACTGCAAAGGAAGGATAATACTGTACAGCTAGAGGCTCCTGTTCCGAGAGACTGAAGACTACTTCTCAAGTTTGAATCATGGGACAGTTTCCTGCGTGAAGTGTGGAGACTCCTTCAAACACTTCTAGAAATCCATCACAGTCATATGCATCTTTCTGTCTTCCTCATCCCTCAGTACAGTCCCAGATGGTGCATTTGAGGCAAGGTTCTTATTACTTGCCCCACTCCTACACACTTCTAGCAGTAATGGCTTTGCAGACCAATGGCCTAGAAATATGTTCCCAGAAAGAATTTGGGTGGGAGGAGTGGGGAAAAGAGACAATTTCCAAAATATTATCTGCACTAGCCAACAAACATAGGCCAACGCACCCGAGTATATTACCAATACTTACTTAGGATGCCAGGATGATCAAGCTTACCAAAAGCATGGCTTCATGCGATGCCAAGAAATGCATTCGCACACCATAAAGTACGGGAATTGAAAACAAAATCCAATGCAATCTTTCTGTCACCCGAACTTTTGAAGCTATACTTCAAGCCACCCATCAGTGAGAGGAAAGGCCATTCAGGTAGAGTTTAGTAGAATTAATAATTAGCACAATTAGTTAAATATTCTGACAAATGAATCCATCCTATACTATACAACTTGCTGCTAAAACCTACATACAGCAGCTTGCACAGAGACCTGTTGGAATGGCGAGGCGATCCAAGCTCATTCAAATTACATTCTACATGCACCCACTATCCATGAACAGAAAACCAGCAATAGCTCTCAGCGTGTCTCTTATGATAACCTATTATGGAATAGACCTGAACATCCAGTGTGTGTATTGTATAATGCATATTGACGAACATTTTCACCAGCCCACTACCGCCCCCCCTGCCCCCAAAACAAAACTCTTTCCCCATCGTTCTCTTCAAAGATTGAACATGTCCAGTTTCCTGGACTCTGCCACCCTAGACTTGCCACTTGATGCACGATGGCAATATTCCTGGGCGTGCCCTTAATTTTCTGTCTCTTCTAATATCTGCAGCTATCAAATGCACTTGGAATGAGGGAGACAGAAATTGTGGAACATGTAGGTTGTTTGGTCAATTACAATGTTTGCCTGGATCATTTGCCAGCTTAATACTACATTTTTAAAAAAACATATATTGTATTTGTGTCACAAGATCATTTTCATTTTAAAATTGACAACCAATTGCTACTCAAACTGACACTTAGATATGAAACATAAATGGCTCAAGTATCAATACTGTTATTGGAGAAGTGTTTTTCAGTAGGCTATAGGGATACCCAATATAACCGTTACACCACAAAAGCCCCACCTGCCAACCACAATGCTGACAATGTACCAATCTGTTTGCTTTTTTAGCTACAGCTATATTGTATAATAAGGAAACCTATGACCAAGCACATCAAGAATACACCCAGTTGTGAATGTAGAAGGGCAATAGCGTAAAATAGCAAAAATACCCCAAACACACATGTATTTATCCCATACCCTGTTACAGCATGCACACAACATTAAGTAGACGCATGGTAAAGAGTTTAAAGAGATTTTGAATAAATCAAGATTATTCCAGGATTACATAAATATCACTCCTTAAAGAGAAGTACTAACCTAAATCACCGACTTTTTTCCCATCATCCAAATCTCTAAACTCTTTACCATGTGTATACTTAGTGTTGTGAGCATGCTGTAACAGGGTATGGGGTAAACACATGCGTGTTTGGGGTATTTTTGCTATTTTACGCTGGGTGTATTGTTGATGTGCTTGGTCATGGGTTTCCTTATTATACAATATAGCTGTGGCTAAAAAAGCAAACAGAGTGGTACATTGTCAGCATTGTGGTTGGCAGACGGGGCTTTTGTAGTTGTAACGGTTATATTTTTGAAATTTTTATACACTGCAATTTTAAAGTGAGCCATAGTAATATCACTACAAAAAGGAAAACAATAAGAGAATCCATATATACAGTGCAAAGATTACAGGTTATAAACCAGTTTGGAATGTACTTGCATTTTTTTTTAAACTGGAAACAAGCACATATCCCAGTGGGGCACAGCAAGAAAATAAAAATGAATGGTACAGACATTACAGTACAGGTTCGGCCTCCGAACGGACCGAGGCCGTTCCGGATTTCAGGTATTTCCGGATTTTGCAACGTAATTACGACGTCCCGAATCCATAAACGCATGGGCCGAGGTTCGGGTATTTCCAGATTCCAGAATGCTTCGGCCGGCGAAAAAAAAAACACCCAAGAAAAACCTGCATTGCAGCCCCAAGGACAGCGGTAAGCATGAAGACCTGCAAAAAAGGTAAATTAAAATTTTTTTTAAAAAATCTTTTGCAGCTATTAAATAGTTAAGTGCCTTGTGAATGTTTTATGATTTTTTTATTTTTTACTATTGATTTTGGTGCATGTATCTGTGTGTGTGTGTGTGTGTGTGTGTGTGTGTGTGTGTGTGTGTGTGTTTGTGGGGGGGGGGGGGGGATTAATTACTGTTGCGGAAAAAAAAACTATTTGGCTCAGCGATGACCCGTAGTTAGGTAGAAAAATACTGCCCGGGGAAAAACCTGCATTGCAGTCATTAGGACAGCGGTAAATATGAAAACCTGCAAAAAAGGTATGTTAAAGTTTTTATTTTTTAATTCTTTTTCAGAAATTCAATAGCGAAGTGTCTTGTGAATGATTTGTGGCTTTTTATTTTTAGCAATTTTTTTGTGTTGTTTTCCCCCCCTCCCAAGGCCCAATTCGCAGCGGTAATCGGCCTCGGAGTAAAGTTGGAGAGGACCGACCGCGGTTTCCACTCATTTTTACTGCTGGGCCTTTAAAAAATAGCGGAGTGATTAGCGGTACTTTTGGCGCAAAATTCTGAAAAAATACCGCTATTGCTGTTTTTTTAAAAATGTCCAGATTAGAGAACAGTTTTCAGATTTCGGACGACCCCTCCACGGATCAGTACGATATCCGGATTTCAGAACATTCCGGTGTTTGGAACTCCGGATTTGGGAGGTCGAACCTGTATTACTATTTGAATCAGCCTTATGAAGTGACTCCATTAGAGGGCACTCTGCAGCAGAAAATATATCAAACCCATACACAGTATTAAGGCATTACAGCATACTGTAGATATTTACAAAAAACTCAAACAAAATACCCTAAACAATTCTCTGCATCAAATAAAAGCATAATTTTTATAATTTTATGAGCCAACTCCTTCCTCCTCTGCTTCGCCCCCCAGTCCAAAGTACAATCAAAAATCAAAACTATACCAATAAATGTTGGCCCCACTTTGAGTACCACTGAGGCTTGCCACAGAAAAGTTCACATTCCAGATTCTCCCACCCTTTTAGCCAAAGACCGACATGATTGCATGGAGGTCGAGAGCAGGCCAATATAATCTGGATATAAGACTAAAAAACATTGGAAACAAATACAAGTAGTTAGGAATTGTATTGTAAAAACCTACATTATTTCCTTAAGAATAAATTATTCAAGTTTAAAAAAAAATTTCAACCTGCTTTTGAAGGCCACCCAGTTACTTACAATTTACATTAGTGACACTATAGTGAATAAAATCTGCTCGCGAAGGCCAGGAACATCAGATAAAATAACTGAGCATTTAAAAGAAATCAAGAAACTGATTCACAACTCCTATCACATTTATACTTACATAAACAAACTTGCAATATTTTAAAAGTTATAAACATTCAGTTCCTTGGCATGATAGTCACATATAATCAATGCTGGTACAAACAAACAGATGGAAAATTTGGAAGAAGAATGGGAATCCCCAACAAAGCTCAACCCTACTTGTCACAATTAGCGGCTTCAATGTTTCACAAAGCCAATTTCCGACCAGGAAATGTGGCCCTTTTTGGAAGATTGCAGGTTGCTCCTGGATTCAGCTCAACCCAAAGTCATATAGACCAGTCGACCGATGAGACAACTTACTGTGCCAGAGTTCATTCTCTACAGTATCAGAGATGTGGCTAGATTGCAAGTCTGCTACAAGATTACATCTGAAGCATCACAACAACGTTAGCAATGCCTTCATGTTTATGTCAAAAGCATCACAGCAGCTGCACCTTAGCATTCTGCACAGGCCAACAATCTACACTGAATGCCAGTGCTAAAGTTGCACATGTACTTTCTCTTGCTTGTGGAACTATCTCCCACACATTGCTATCACCAGGAATTTAGTTCAATTGCAGGGAAAACTATAATTTGCCGAATCAAGGCTATTGCAACGTACTGGACATGCCCACTTGTACCTACACAATTTTCCTGTCTTTCTGTGCTTTCAACAAACACCTAAAAGAACTGCCTACATTTAGGCGTTTAGTTTTGCTCGGGTTCCTCTTCTTGGTATTTGAAATTTACAGCATAGATGCCACTAGCTTCGTTACGTGCACAAGTCTGGCATACCACAGTCAAGTGTCAATGTTGCACATAACTAACGGAACACATCAACAGTGATGCATCACACCCACCTGTCCATCTCCAAACATCAATACAAGTTTAGAGAACATCAGACTTAAGCTAATAATAGCGGTAGAGCTTACCCAGTGTTATGAAAGAGTGAAACTCCACTAAAACCAATCTTTTTTTTTCATACTGCTCAATAAAGGGGAGGCCAAGAACTGCCTTAACTGGAATACGACTGACTCAAGCTGTGCATGTCGGAGGGACACAGATGAGGGAAACAAAGTAAATGGGAAACATATGGGATCCTTGGCTTTATTAATAGAGGAAAAGAGTACAAGCGCTAGGAAGTTACACTAAACCTTTATAAAACACTAGTTAGGCCACAGCTGGAATATTGTGTTCAATTCTGGACACCACACTTTAGGAAGGATGTCAAAGCCTTGGCAAGGGTGCAGAATAGATTTACTAGAATGCTACCAGGTATGAGGGACTTCAGTTACATGGATAGACTGGAAAACCTGAGGTTGTTCTCCTTAGAGAAGAGAAGGTCAAGAGGAGATTTGAAAGAGGTATTAAAAATCATGAAAGGTTTTGATAGAGTAAATGAGAACTGTTTTCAATGGCAAAAGGGTCAGTAACCAGAACCAAAAGATAACATGAGGATTTAAAAAAAAAAATTTTTTACACAGCAAGTTGTCATCTGGAATGCACTCCCTGACTAGGTGGCGGAAACAGATTCAATAGTAACATTCAAGAGAACTGAGAGAAATTTTGGTTTCCATTTTTACGAAAGGATATACTTGCTTTGGAGGCAGTTCAGAGAAGGTTCACTAGGTTTGACATGAGGAAAGGTTGAGTAGGTTGGGCCTCTACTCATTGGAATTCAGAATGAGAGGTGATCTTATCAAAATGTATAAGATTATGAGGGGGCTTGACAAGGTGGATGCAGAGAGCATGTTTCCACTGATGGGGGAGACTAGAACTAGAGGGCATGATCTTAGAATAAGGGGCCGCCCATTTAAAATTGTGAGGAGGAAAAATTTCTTCTCAGAGGGTTGTGGATCTGTGGAATTCGCTGCCTTAGAGAGCTGTGGAAGCTGGGACATTGAATAAATTTAAGACAGAAATAAGCAGTTACTTAAACGATAAGGGAAAAAGGGGTTATGGAGAGCGGGCAGGGAAGTGGACCCGAGTCCATGATCGTATCAGCCATGATCGTATTAAATGGCGGAGTAGGCTGGAGGGGCCGAATGGCCTACTCCTGCTCCTATTTCTTATGTTCTTATGGTTCAATACTTGTAGAGGGCTATGGGGAAAGAACATGGGGAGCGGGACTAATTGGATAGCTCTATCAAAGAGTCCGCACAGGCATGATGATCTGAATGATCTGTTTCTGTGTTGTATCATTCTATGGGCGCAATTTTCTCCAAGCCCGTGTTCTGCCGTATTGCCAGAGTTACGCCAGGTTTTCTAGGCCAGAAATATTTTGCCAAAGTTTCCCCGATCTATAATTTGAATTTGGCACCGCGCAGTGTGTCAAGTCGCCTCAGGGGGTGGAGCTTGCTGCCTACGCCAAAAGACAATGCTGTACCTTCTGCGCATGTGCAGAAAAAAGTTACGTTTTTGATGTTGTTCCAATGGACACGCATGCTCAGTACAGCTCGGATTTGTCAATCAGCCATTTTTAAAGAGCCAGTTGTGTGTGTACGTGAGAGAAGGAGTGCTGAGAGAGGATTGGAAAAATCACAGCTGGAGCAATACAAGATGCAACACGGAGCAAGGACCAAGAATTTCTTAGTGGAAGAAGTGGAGGCATTAGTTACTGTGATTGAGAACAAATGGCAGGAGCTGGATACCAGCAGAGGTCACATAAAAGTTCCACCAAAAGAAATGAAGGAGCGTTGGAACCAAGTTGCAGAAGATTACTGCGCAGTGGTGAACACCACGAGATCTGGAAGCCAGTGTAAAAAGAAATGGCAGGACCTTGGTCAAGTAGTTAGTGTAATATTTTTATTTACTCAATGCAATTGTATATTGGACCAGCTGTATATGTCCCACCCAGCAGAAAGACACCCTCGCTAAAAAGTTGCATTTTCATCTTTGCAGAGGAAAGTGACACATAACAAAGAGGAAAGAACTCGAACAGGAGGAGGCCCGGAAAATCTGCGCCCACTGACACCCTTGGAAGAGAGGGTCGCTGCTTTGATAGGTCCTGCCTGGAAAAAAGCAATCAGTACTGCACAAACTGGGCCCACATTCGAGGGAGAGGGCAAGTCCTGAAAATTCATTGTGGCCCTTCAAATCAGCCTGCTGCCTGGCCTGCTATGTGTGAGCCTGCTCATGCCACCCACCCTGCCCCCTCCTCTACTTCTTACCATTTGACTGTTCTGTTATATCTTGCAGAACTTGAGGCCAACCCTGACAATGCAGAAGATGACTCAGACAAGGATGAGCCTGAAGAGAACATCCAGACCAAGAACATATGGGGGGGGGGGGAGGAAAGAAGGGTGAGGGGATGGAGCTGGATGAAGCTCCCATTGTTGTACTGAATATGGAGGAAGTGCGCTCATGGAGGTGCCAGCCCCTTCTGTGACTCATGGTTTGAGTGTTGGTGGGACATTCCATGGTTTCCCACCTTCCGAGGTTGCGGTGCGCTGCAGCAAGGCAGACCCAGGGCCCCACCGTCCCAGGCTGCGGGTTCCAGTGGTGTGGTGCAGCAAGGCACACCTAGGGCCCCACCTTCCCAGGCTGCGGGTTCCAGTGGTGTGGTGCGAGCCACACCCATGGGGAGGAGGGGAAGGAGAGCTCGACCACGCTCTCCTGAAATGCAGGATGTAACAGATGTGATTCAGATAATGTCATTGAGTGCAGAGAGCATTGAACTTACCCGATGACTCCTGGACACTATCAGTGGAGTGAGTGATGAGGTAGCGGGACTGTCGGGAGAAACAACACTTTCACGAGAAATGGGAACGATACCCGGGACCATCAGTGAGGGAATAGTGGCCATGAGGGAGAGAATGTCAGAGGTAGTGCAAACCACGCCACTGGCCATTAGGGAGGGAAGGTTGCAGGCCGCTGAGACACTGTCAGGGTGCACGAGGGACGGCATGTTGAAGTTATCTGTTGCAATAAGGGAACACGCCCAGACTCCGCGTCCATTGACAGAATCAACCGTCACTCCCACTCCAATCCCCACACCAGCCTCTGAAGAGCCCAAAGCCGGGCCCTCCAACTTGCCGCCCGACACTGACACACACCCCCCCCCGCGCCCCCACACCCTCAAGAGGTGCACAGTACCCGAGATGTTAGAAGGAATAAGCTTGGTACCAAGCCCAGAAACACTGCGCACCGCCTGCGGGCAGGGGTGGTGGGAGAGTCCAAGACCAAGCGCAGCGGGCGGTCTTAGAATAAGGGGGAGGAGAGATGGGTGCAGCCTTTCTTTGCTGCTGCTGTTGTTATTTTTATTATTGTTACTGTTGTAACTGTTCTCAAATTAAAAGTTTTTTGTAAGTTATGTAAATTTACAAGTTTTTAAGTGATCTTAAAGAGTGATCTTAAAATGAAGTTTGATACAAGAATAATTTTATTAAAGTTACTGTAAACTTTTGAATAAAATATATTTTACATTAAAACTGAACTATGTTCCATTAACAACATTACAGAACAGCTCAACACAAACAGTAAACATGTCCATGTGGAATAGTTGTCGCTGAGCCCTCAGGGTCTCCTCTCTCCACCCCCACCCGCCCCTCTCGAGTCTTGTGCCCTCTCTCTCCATCCCCCTTCCTGGGCTACAAGCCATAAGATCGGCTCTCTCTCCCTCTTTCCTTCCTCTCCTCCTCCCCCCACCCCCCGCCTCCCAACGGCTTGTTTTGTAGCCGAACCCCGAGCCACTGTGTCTGGACGCGAGGCCGATTCTGCCGGCCAAACCTACAACCCTCCAGGCCTTCTTCAAGACGTTCGCTGTTGGCGTGTGATTGAGTAAAAAAAGAGAAAACTTCTGAAATCCAACAAATTTACACTTCTATGTTGACAGGTAAAAAAAAGTTGAACTTTATTATTGATTTTGACAGTGTTCTTGACTCCCTCCAAAATCTTCGATTAAAAAAAGGGCGCCTTTTCAGTGCAGATTTGTGAATGTGCGCTGGTTTTCTTAACTCACCAGAAGGTTTTTCTTGAGTGCCCAGATGCGCCAACGTAATAGAAAAATATGTTGGCAAACTGCGAATAATTGAAAAAATCGGCGCAGACATGAGGGAACACCCCGGCATCAAAAAAAAATTGGCCTAGAAAAATGCTAAGTCAGTAAGAAAGTTTGAAAAAAATAAATACGCCAAAAATTTGACTCAATACGCCAAAAAAAGCAACCTACTCCAAAAAAAAGGCACAAATCACTGGGGAAATTTGAGCCCTATGATTCTAATGCACACAGTTATGATATGAGCATTGCAACAGCTACCATTAAGCCTTAGTGATTAATCTGTGCAATAGTAAATATAGAAAACATAAGCTTCTAGGAAGGTAGCAGAAAAAAAACTAACCTTTGTGATTTCTCGTTTCAAACGGACAATTATTTATTTTAATGTTGTTCATTTTTACACTACTAGTCAGCGCCTGTAAAAAAAAGTTTCCTTTACAGTTGCTACCTTAAAAAAATATGTCCATCTAGCTTCATCAGCATTTCCTATTTGGTTCAAGAGAAGCTAACAAAGTATCACTTGAAATATGTACTGCACTTAACAGGAAATTGGAACCATAGGTTTAGATCTGGAAGGTAGTTGGGTTTGCTGAATTTTGTGTTTAGATGAAGTTGTAAATTACAGAATTTACTTAATGGTACAGTTTCAGGAGTTAATTCAGGAGAATTATATACTTGGTGGCTACATCAAACTTGAATTTATCAGAACATGATCGATTCAGATCAATTCAGAAGACACTTTGAAATTCAATCCCTTGAACATATTCTTTTTAGCATGACATAGCAGCTATTTCTGCAGCTCTCAACAGTTACATAACAAACCTGGTATCAAGATCAATATGTTGCATACCTGCACTTGTGTAACACAAGAGTAATTTAACAAAAATACCTGATCCTTTGTATGAATAAAGACTCCATACGTTTACTATGCATTTTTCCAAATAATCACTTTTCGTCAAGTATCAAGATTAAAGTTTCAGCCAACAGATAGTAACTCCACTCTCCAAAAACAAAGCACCCACATGGATAAACTAAAAAAAACATAGCCAGTGTCAAACAGGAGAGAACCAACGGAGGAATTTTCAAAGTTAAATCACTTAATGCCAACTGTATCTATTCACGTTCTCTTCAATTAACACATTTACTTTAACCATAGTATAGGTACCCAGGTCAATTCTAATCTGGATTGAAATGTTACTTAAAATTGCTCTGGAATCCCAATTTACATAAAAGCATAAGAAATAGAAGCAGGAGTAGGCTATACGGCCCCTCGAGCCTGCTCCGCCATTCAATAAGATCATGGCTGATCTGATCTTGGCCTCAACTCCACTTTCTTGGCTGTTCCCCATAACCCTTGACTCCCCTACAGTTAAAGAATCTGTCTATCTCAGCCTTGAATATATTCAATGACCCAGCCTCCACAGCGTTCTGGGATGGAGAATTCCAAAGATTCACGACCCTCAGAGTAGAAATTCTTCCTCATCTCCGTCTTAAATGGGCGACTCTTGTTCTGAAACTATGCCCCCTAGTTCTAGATTCCCCCACAAGGGGAAACATCCTCTCAGCATCTACCCTGTCAATCCCCCTCAGAATCTTGTATTTTTCAATAAGATCACTTCTCATTCTTCTAAACTCTAGGAGTACAGGCCCAACCTGCTCAACCTTTCCTCATAAGACAACCTAGTGAACCTTCTCTGTACTGCCTCCAATGCAAGTATATCCCTCCTTAAATAGGATCTAAACTGCACGCAGTACTCTAGGTGTGGTCTCACCAACGCCCTGTGCAGTTGTAGGACTTCCCTACTTTTATACTCCATCCCCCTTGCAATAAAGGCCAACATTCCATTTGCCTTCCTCATTACTTGCTGTACCTGCATGCTAACTTTGTGTTTCAGTACAAAGAAACCCAGATCCCTCTATACTGCAGAATTCTGTAGTTTATCCCGATTTAAATCATATTTTGCTTTTCTATTCTTCCTACCGAAGTGGATAACCTCACATTTCCCACATTATACCCATCTGCCAATTTTTTGCCCATTCACTTAACCAATCTATATCCCTTTGCAGACTCTCGTCAGCAAACGAGCCAAAGGTGGGCAGAGGAAACGTTACAGGGACACCCTCAAAGCCTCCCTGAAAAAGTGCAATATCCCCATCGACATCTGGGAGTCCCTGGCCAAAGATCGCCCTAAATGGAGGAAGTGCATCCGGGAGGGTGCTGGGCACCTCGAGTCTCATCGTCGAGAGCATGCAGAAATCAAGCGCAGGCAGCGGAAAGAGCGTGCGGCAAACCTGTCCTACCCACCCTTTCCCTCAACGACTATCTGTCCCACCTGTGACAGGGACTGTGGCTCTTGTATTGGACTGTTCAGCCACCTAAAGACTCATTTTAAGAGTGGAAGCAAGTCTACCTCGATTCCGAGGGACTGCCGTCCTCACAACTTGCTTTCCCACCTATCTTTGTATGGTCAGCAAATGTGGCTACAATACACGCGAATCTTTCATCCAATTCAATATAGATTGCAAATAGTTGAGATCCCAGCACTGATGACCGTGGCACCCCACTAGTTTCAGTTTGCCAACCTGAAAAAGACCCATTTATCCCAACTCTCTGTTTTCTGTTAATGAGCCAATCCTCTATCCATGCTAATATATTGTCAGATACCCCTGTATGTTTAATTCCCAGTCTTGGCCACCCTGCAACCATGTAGGTAGTAATCTCGGGATTGCTGCCAGTGCCACGTGCTAGTCAGAGTAGGAATCGCAGAATAGCGCAGATGAATACGTAGCTTGAGCAGTGGTGCAGCAGGGAGGGATTCAAATCCCTGGGGCATTGGAACCGGTTCTGGGGGAGGTGGGACCAGTACAAACCGGACGGTCTGCACCTGGGCAGGACCGGAACCAATGTCCTAGGGGGAGTGTTTGCTAGTGCTGTTGGGGAGGAGTTAAACTAATATGGCAGGGGGATGGGAACCAATGCAGGGAGACAGAGGGAAACAAAATGCAGACAGAAGCAAAAGACAGAAAGGAGATGAGTAAAAGTGGAGGGCAGAGAAACCCAAGGCAAAAAACAAAAAGGGCCACTGTACAGCAAAATTCTAAAGGGTCAAAGTGTAATTAAAAAGGCAAGCCTGAAAGCTCGGTGCCTCAATGCAAGGAGTATTCGGAACCCAGGAGAGGGCTCTGAGCTAGTTACAGTGGGTGACAGCGCAGATGAACAGGATCCCAAGAAAGAATGCAAAAGGCAGGAGGCAGCAGAGCAGAGTAGCACTGGGGTAAGTGCAAACCACAAGGTGATAGGAAGGGACAATATGTATGAATATAAAGGGGCTGCAGGAGGGGTCAAAACTAAAAATCATGGTTTAAAAACTAGGATTAAAACACTCTACCTAAACGCACGCAGCATTCGAAATAAAGTAAATGAGTTGACGGCACAAATCATTACAAATGGGTATGATTTGGTGGCCATTACAGAAACGTGGTTGCAGGGTGGCCAAGACTGGGTATTAAACATACAGGGGTATCTGACAATTCGGAAAGATAGACAATAAGGGAAAGGAGGTGGGGTAGCTCTGTTAATAAAGGATGATATCAGGGCAGTTGTGAGATGATATTGGCTCGAATGAACAAAATGTTGAATCATTGTGGGTGGAGATTAGAGATAGTAAGGGGAAAAAGTCACTGGTGGGCGTAGTTTATAGGCCCCCAAATAATAACTTCACGGTGGGGCGGACAATAATCAAGGGAACAATGGAGGCATGTGAAAAAGGAACGGCAGTAATCATGGGGGATTTTAACCTACATATCGATTGGTCAAATCAAATCGCACGGGGTAGCCTGGAGGAGGAATTCATAGGGATTGTTTCTTAGAACAGTATGTTACAGAACCTACAAGGGAACAAGCTATCTTAGATCTGGTCCTGTATAATGAGACAGGAATAATAAACGATCTCCTATAAAAGATCCTCTCGGAATGAGTGATCACAGTATGGTTGAATTTGTAATACAGATTGAGGGTGAGGAAGTAGTGTCTCAAATGAGCGTACTATGCTTAAACAAAGGGGACTACAGTGGGATGAGGGCAGAGTTAGCTAAAGTAGATTGGGAACACAGACTAAACGGTGGCACAATTGAGGAACAGTGGAGGACTTTTAAGGAGCTCTTTCAAAGTGCTCAACAAAAATATATTCCAGTGAAAAAGAAGGGCGGTAAGAGAAGGGATAACCAGCCGTGGATAACCAAGGAAATAAAGGAGAGTATCAAATTAAAAACCAATGCGTATAAGATGGCCAAGGCTAGTGGGAAACTAGAAGATTGGGAAAATTTTAAACGACAGCAAAGAATGACTAAGAAAGCAATAAAGCAAGGAAAGATAGATTGCGAAAGTAAACTTGCGCAAAACATAAAAACAAATAGTAAAAGCTTTTACCGATATATAAAACGGAAGAGAGTGACTAAAGTAAATGTTGGTCCCTTAGAAGATAAAAAGGGAGATTTAATAATGGTAAATGTGGAAATGGCTAAGACCTTAAACAATTATTTTGCTTCGGTCTTCACAGTGGAAGACACAAAAACCATGCCAAAAATTGCTGGTCACGGGAATGTGGGAAGGAGGGACCTTGAGACAATCACTATCACTAGGGAGGTAGTGCTGGACAGGCTAATGGGACTGAAGGTAGACAAGTCCCCTGGTCCTGATGAAATGCATCCCAGGGTATTAAAAGAGAAGGCGGAAGTTATAGCAGATGCATTCGTTATAATCTACCAAAATTCTCTGGACTCTGGGGAGGTACCAGCGGATTGGAAAACAGCTAATGTAATGCCTCTGTTTCAAAAATGGGGCAGACAAAAGGCAGGTAACTATAGGCCGGTTAGTTTAACATCTGTAGTCGGGAAAATGCTTGAAACTATTAAGGAAGAAATAGCAGGACATCTAGATAGGAATAGTGCAATCAAGCGGACGCAGCATGGATTCATGAAGGGGAAATCATGTTTAACTAATTTACTGGAATTCTTTGAGGATCTAACGAACATGGTGGATAGAGGTGTACCGATGGATGCGGTGTATTTAGATTTCCAAAAGGCATTCGATAAGGTGCCACACAAAAGGTTACTGCAGAAGATAAAGGTACGCGGAGTCAGAGGAAATGTATTAGCATGGATCGAGAATTGGCTAGCTAACAGAAAGCAGAGAGTCAGGATAAAAGGGTCCTTTTCGGGTTGGAAATCAGTGTGCCACAGGGATCGGTGCTGGGACCACAACTGTTTACAATATACATAGATGACCTGGAAGAGGGGACAGAGTGTAGTGTAACAAAATTTGCAGATGACACAAAGATTAGTGGGAAAGCGGGTTGTGTAGAGGACACAGAGAGGCTGCAAAGAGATTTAGATAGGTTAAGCGAATGGGCTAAGGTTTGGCAGATGGAATACAATGTCAGAAAATGTGAGGTCATCCATCCACCTTGGGAAAAAAAAACAGTAAAAGGGAATATTATTTGAATGAGGAGAAATTACAACATGCTGCGGTGCAGAGGGACCTGGGGGTCCTTGTGCATGAATCCCAAAAAGTTAGTTTGCAGGTGCAGCAGGTAATCAGGAAGGCGAATGGAATGTTGGCCTTCATTGCGAGAAGGATGGAGTACAAAGCAGGGAGGTTCTGCTGCAACTGTACAGGGTATTGGTGAGGCCGCACCTGGAGTACTGCGTGCAGTTTTGGTCACCTTACTTAAGGATATACAAGCCTTGGAGAGGGTACAGAGACGATTCACTAGGCTGATTCCGGAGATGAGGGGGTTACCTTATGATGATAGATTGAGTAGACTGGGTATTTACTCGTTGGAGTTCAGAAGGATGAGGGGTGATCTTATCGAAACATTTAAAATAATGAAAGGGATAGACGAGATAGAGGCAGAGAGATTGTTTCCACTGGTCGGGGAGACTAGAACTAGGTGACACAGCCTCAAAATACGGGGGAGCCAATTTAAAACCGAGTTGAGAAGGAATTTCTTCTCCCAGAGGGTTGTGAATCTGTGGAATTCTCTGCCCAAGGAAGCAGTTGAGGCTAGCTCATTGAATGTATTCAAATCATAGATAGATAGATTTTTAACCAATAAGGGAATTAAGGGTTATGGGGAGCGGGCGGGTAAGTGAAGCTGAGTCCACGGCCAGATCAGCCATGATCTTTTTGAATAGCAGAGTAGGCTCGAGGGACTAGATGGCCTACTCTTGTTCCTAATTCTTATGTTCTTATGACCCCCAACATCATGTGCTCTTATCTTGTGTAGTAACCTTTTTTATGTGGCACCTTATCAAATGCCTTTTGGAAATCCAAATACATTACATCTACTGGTTCCCTTTTATCCACCCTGCTCATTACATCCTCAAAGAACTAATAAATTTATCAAACACGATTTCCCTTTCATAAAACCATGTTGACCCTGTTTGATTGTATTCTGATTTTCTAAATGTCCTGCTACTACTTCCTTAATAATGGATTCCAGCATTTTCCCATTGACAGGTGTTAGGCTAACTAGCCAATCGTTTCATGCTTTCTGTCTCCCTCTTTTCTTGAATAGGGGAGTTACATTTGTGGTTTTCCAATCCGCTGGGACCTTTCCAGAATATAGGGAATTTGTAAAGGTTACAACCACTATCTCTGCAACCACTTCTTTTAAGACCCTGGGGTGCAGGCCATCATGTCCAGGGGACTTGTCAGCCTTTAGTCCCATTAGTTTGCCCTGTACTTTTTCTCTAGTGATAACGATTGTTTCAAATTCCCCTCCCTTTTGCCCTCTGATTTTCTACTATTATTACCGTAGGTGCTTTTCACGTCTTCTAGAAGACAGATACAAAATATTTGTTCAAAGTCTCTGCCATTTCCTTGTTTTCCATTATTAATTCCCCACTCTCATCCTCTAAGGGATGAACATTTACTTTAGCTACTCCCTTTTTATATACTTGTTGAATCTCACTGTCTGTTTTTATATTTCCTGCTAGTTTACTCTCAATCTATTTTCTCCTTCCATTATCTTTTTGGCATCCAATCATCTAGTCCACCACTAATCTTCGCAACATTGTATGCCTTTTCTTTCATAGAATCATAGATTTCAATATGACACCATCCTTAACTTCCTTAGTTAGCCACGGATGGTTTATTCATCCTTCTCATAGAGTCTTTCTTTCTCAATGGAATATACCTTTGTTGAGAATTATGAAATATCTCCTTAAATGTCTGCCAGTGCTTATCTACCGTCTTAACTTTTAATCTATTTTCCAGTCCACTTTAGCCAACTCTGTCTTCATACCTTTGTAATTAGGTCTTTATTTAGGTTTAAGACACTAGTTTCAAACCCGAGTTTCTCACCCTCAAACAGAGTGTGAAATTCTATCATGTTATGATCACTCTTCCCGAGAGGATCCTTTACTATGAGATTAATTAATCCTATCTCATTTCACATTACCAGATCTAAAAATAGCCTGTTCCCTGGTTGGTTCCACAACGTATTGTTCAAAGAAACTGTCCCAAATACACTATGAACTCATCCTCAAGGCTGCCTTTGCCAATTTGATTTGTCTAATCCATAAGAAGATTAAAATCACCCTCAATCATTGCAGTACCTTTCTTACAAGCCTCCATTGTTTCTTGATTTATACTCTGTCCTACAGTGTAGCTACAGTTAGGGAGCCTATAGACTACTCCCACCAGTGACTTCTTCCCCTTGCTATTTTTTAATCTCCACCCAAACTGATTCTACATCTTGATCTTCTGAGCCAAGATCATTTCTCACTACTGTACGGATTTCATCCTTTATTAACAGAGCTACCTCACCTCCTTTTCCTTTCTGCCTATCCTTCCAAAATGTCAAGTACCCCTGAATATCTAATCAACTGGTCAGGTGGGCAGAACAGTGGCAAATAGAATGTAATCCAGAGAAGTGTGAGGTAATGCATTTGGGGAGGGCTAACAAGGAAAGGGAACATACATTAAATGGTAGGACATTGAGAAGTGCAGAGGAACAAAGGGACCTGGGGGTGCATGCCCACAGATTCCTGAAGGTAGCAGGCCAGGTGGATAAAGTGGTTAAGAAGGCATATGGAATGCTTGACTTTATTAGCCAAGGCATAGAATATAAGAGCGGGTGCGTTATGCTTGAACTGTATAAAACACTGATTAGGCCACAGCTGGAGTACTGCATGTAGTTCTGGTCACCGCATTACAGGAAGGACATGATTGCGCTGGAGAGGGTAGAGAGGAGATTTACGAGGATGTTGCCAGGAGTGGAGAATCTTAGCTACGAGGACAGATTGGATAGGCAGGGTTTGTTTTCCTTGGAACAGAGGAGGTTGAGGGAAGACCTCATTGAGGTGTATAAAATTATGAGGGGCCTAGATATAGTGGATAGTAAGAGCCTATTTCCCTTAGAAGACAGGTCAACAACCAGCAGGCATAAATTTAAAGTAATTGGTAGAAGGTTTAAGAGGGGATTTGTGGGGAAATTTCTTCACGCAGAGGGTTGTGGGGGTCTGGAACTCACTGCCTGAAAGGGTGGTAGAGGCAGAAACCCTCACCACATTTTAAAAGTACTTGGATGTGCACGTGAAGTGCCGTAACCTGCAGGGTTACGAACCTAGAGCTGGGAAGTGGAATTAGGCTGGATAGTCTCTTGTTGGCCGGCGCGGACACGATGGGCCGAAATGGCCTCCTTCTGAGCTGTAAACTTCTATGATTCTATAATTCACAGCCTTGGTCATCTGCAACCATTTCTCTGCAATGGCTATCAGATTATACCCATTTATTTCTATTTGTGCCATCAATTCATCTATCTTGTCACGAATGCTGCGTGCATTCAGATAAAGAGCCCTTAATTTTGTCTTTTTATCATTGCCATTTTTCTCCACTCTGACCCTATTTGCTGGTGCACTCATGTTTGTATGCTCTGTCCCATCCCATCACACTCTGGTTATTATCCATATCGCTACCTTTGTCCTTTCTAAATTTCTCCTCACCTGACCCCCACCCACCGACAATTCCCATTTTTTAAAGGCGTATCTACAGCCCTAGTTTATCGATTCGCCAGGACACTGGTCCCAGCCTGATTTAAGTGGAGCCTGTCCAGACGGAACAACTTCCTCTTTCCCCAGTAGTGGTGCCAGTGCCGCATGAATTGAAACCCTTCTTCCCACACTACCTGAGTCGCGCATTTAACTCTACGGTCTGCTTGACCCTATGCCAATTTGAACGTGGCTCAGGTAGTAATCCAGAGATTATTACCCTTAAGGTTCTGCTTATTAATTTAGACCCTAGTTCCTTACTCCCTCAGCAGAACCTTATTCTTAGTTCTACCTATGGCACTGGTTCCTACACGGACCACAACAACTAGATCTTTTCCCTCCCACTTCAAGTTCTTCTCCAGCCGCGATGAGATATCCTTAACCCTGGCAGGCAACATAACCTCTGGAACCCTCAGTTGCAGCTGCAGAGAATAGCATCGATCCCCCTGACTATACTGTCACCTACCAGTGCCAAATTCCTTTTTCCTTCCACCACATGAATGGTCTCCTGTACCACGATCCTCCCTGCATTCCTTTTCCTTATCCATACAGGTAGCAAGTACCTCGTACCTGTTGGACAGGGTCAAGGGCTGAGGCTCCTCCATCACTGCATCCTGGGTCCCCATACCTTCCTGACTCGCAGTCACATCCTCCAATTCCTGACCATTTACTAACTCTAAAGTACTATTGAACCTTAAGGGTGTGACTGCCTTCTGGAGCAAAGCGTCCAGGCAACTCTCCCCCTCCCTGATGTATCGCAATGTCTGCAGCTCGTACTCCAGCTCAACATCTCTGAGCCGAAGTTCCTAGAGCTGCAGACACTTACTGCAGATGCGGTTGCTCGGGATCGCAATGCTCTCTGCCAACTTCCACATGCTGCAGTTATGACACACCATCTGTCCTGCTATCTCTAACCTTGTTTTATTTATTAGTTAACTTTAATCAAAACTTTCAAAAATGAACCTTGTATTTGAAAACAATTGAATAAGCTGATCAAAGTTTAACTGGGTTTTGAAAATACACAAATATTGAGATTAAATCATGAAACAACTGACCAATAACAATAAGAATATAACAAATAGGAGCTGGAGTAGGCCATTTGGTCCCTCGAGCCTGCTCTGCTATTCCATAAGATCACGGCTAATCTTCTACCTCAACTCCACTTTCCCGCTCTATCCCCAAGTCCCTTAGTATCTAAAAATCTCTCTCTCTCGGTCTTGAATATATTCAATGATTGAGCATCCACAGCCCTCTGGGGTAGAGAATTCCAAAGATACACAACCCTCTGAGTGAAGACATTTCTCATCTGAGATTGTGACCCCTGGTTCTCGACTTCCCAGCCAGGGGAAACAACTTCCCAGCATCGACCCTGTCAAGCCCTTTCAGAATTTTATACGTTTCAATGAAATCACCTCTCATTCTAAACTCAAAGCAATATAGGCCTCGTTTACTTGATTGTTCCTCATGGGGCAATCCCCCCCATCCCAGGAATCAGTCTAGTGAACCATTGTTGCATTCTCTCGAAGGCAAGTATAATCCTTCCTTAGGTAAGGAGATCAAAATTGTCTCCTTGCCTTCACTTCAAAAAGGATGGTCAGGATGACTTTTTTTATAAATAAAAAAAATCTTTGGAATCTCTGTCCTGGCTAAAGTGTTCTTTCACTTTAAAAAAAAAGGTTTTGGGGCCCTGGCTAGATTTTTGTTCTCCCAGCATGCTCTCCTCACTCCAGATGAGAGAGATGGGGTCATGTATTCGCACCAACAGTGCCTCTCTGCCATACTTCAGTGCCTCAGCAGGGATTCCATCTGCTCCCATAGTCTTCTTGTTCTTAAGCAGTCATGCAGTGTTGGGGTCTCGCTGAGGTGGTGGCGGGTAGCATGCTGCGGAATGGAGTCGAGAACACTCGTGTAAGCAGAGTCTTGATTGAGTAGATCGTCGAAGTGCTCCGTCCAGCGGGCCCTGACTGCCTCGGTGTCCTTGATGAGTGTTTCCCCGTTCTTGGCCGGCAGCGGGGTGGGGCCTTGGGAGTTTGGACCGTAGGTGGCCTTGACTGTGATGAAGAATCCTCGCACATCATGGCTGACGGCCAGCTGCTGTATCTCCTGTGCTTTCCCCATCCACCACTTGTTCTTTAGGTCCCGGGTTTTTTGTTGGACCTCAGCCGTGAGCCGTCTGTAATGCTGCTTTGCTGCTCCCGAGTTGGGTTGTTGCTTAAGGCTCAGAAATGCCCTGTGCTTGCGATCTATTAGCTCTTGGATCACGGACAACACCTGCATTGCGCACATAGAGGCTGAACTCCAAGACATAGCACGTATTTACTGAGGCGTACAAAAGCATGGGCCTTACGCTAAATATCCGTAAGACAAAGGTCCTCTACCAGCCTGTCCACGCCACACAGTACTGCCCCCCAGTCATCAAGATCCACGGCGCGGCTCTGGACAATGTGGACCATTTCCCATACCTCGGGAGCCTCTTATCAACAAGAGTAGACAATGATGACAAGATTCAACACCGCCTCCAGTGCGCCAGTGCAGCCTTCGGCCGCCTGAGGAAAAGAGAGTGTTCGAAGACCGGGCCCTCAAATCTGCCACCAAACTCATGGTCTACAGGACTGTAGTGATACCCGCCCTCATGTATGGCTCAGAGACACGGACCATGTACAGTGGACACCTCAAGTCGCTGGAGAAATACCACCAGCGATATCTCCACAAGATCCTACAAATCCCCTGGGAGGACAGACGCACCAACATTAGCATCCTCAACCAGGCCAACATCCCCAGCATTGAAGCACTGACCACATTTGATCAGTTCCGCTGGGCAGGCCACATTGGTCGCATGCCTGACACAAGACTCCCAAAGCAGGTGTTCTACTCGGAACTCCTTCATGGCAAATGAGCCAAAGGTGGGCAGAGGAAACGATACAAGGACACCCTCAAAGCTTCCCTGATAAAGTGCAACAATCCCACTGACACCTGGAAGTCCCTGGCCAAAGACCGCCGTAAGTGGAGGAAATGCATCCGGGAAGGCGCTGAGCACCTTGAGTCTCATCGCCGAGAGCATGCCGAAATCAAGCGCAGGCAGCGGAAAGAGCGTGCGGCAAACCTGTCCCATACTCCCTTACCCTCAACGACTATCTGTCCCACCTATGACAGGGACTGTGGCTCTTGTATTGGACTGTTCAGCCACCTAAGGACTCATTTTAAGAGCAAGTCTTTCTCGATTGCGAGGGACTGCCTATGATGATGAGATTTCTGTTAATTACTTTTAATGATTTCTTTGTATATGTCTGAAAGCAAGAAGATACTGATTTGCCACAAATTTTTCTATTTAAAAAAAAAAGGAGTCACCTTGATCTTCCTTTTGAAACTAAATCCAAGACATTTACTACATTATGGTAGCGTGCAAAAGATAACTGTTTTCATGGTTTCTGCTTCTTATTCTTTGATTCATAATCTTTTACAAGCTAATTATAGAGGAACACAAGAACAGAAGTAGATCATTCAGCCCCTCAAGCCGACTCCGCCATTCAATTAGATCATTCATGGCCGATATGTACCTTAACTCCATTTACCCACCTTAGCTCCATTTCTCAATACCTTTGCCCAACAAAAGTCTATCGATCTCAGTGTTGAAAGCTCCAATTGTCCCAGCATCCACAGCCGCTTGGTATTGGTAATATAGAAATTTCCCCCCCCACCCCGTGTGAAAAATTCCTTCCTCCCAGGGAGGTTTACTGCAGTTGTACAGGGCCTTGGTGAGGCTACACCTTGAATATTGTGTTCAGTTTTGGTCTTCTAATCTGAGGAAGGACATTCTTGCTGTTGAGGAAGTGCAGCGAAGGTTCACCAGACTGATTCCCGGGATGGCAGGACTGACATATGAAGAAAGACTGGATCGAATAGGCTTATAGTCACCGGAATTCAGAAGAATGAGAGGGGGTCTCATAGAAACATATAAAATTCTAATGGGATTGGACAGGTTAGATGCAGGAAGAATGTTCCCAATATTGGGGAAGTCCAGAACCAGGGGTCACAGCCTAAGGATAAGGGGTAAGCCATTTAGGACTGAGATGAGGTGAAACTTCTTCACTCAGAGAATTGTGAACCTGTGGAATTCTCTACCACAGAAAGTTGTTGAGGCCAGTTCATTAGATACATTCAAAAGGGAGTTAGATGTGGCCCTTACGGCTAAAGGGATCAAGGGGTATGGAGAGAAAGCAGGAATGGGGTACTGAAGTTGCATGATCGTCTTAAGAACATAAGAACATAAGAATTAGGAACAGGAGTAGGCCATCTAGCCCCTCGAGCCTGCTCCGCCATTCAATAAGATCATGGCTGATCTGGTCGTGGACTCAGCTCCACTTACCCGCCCTCTCCCCGTAACCCTTAATTCCCTTATTGGTTAAAAATCTATCTCTCTTTGACTTGAAAACATTCAATGAGCTAGCCTCAACTGCTTCCTTGGGCAGAGAAATCCACAGATTCACAACCCTCTGGGAGAAGAAATTCTTTCTCAACTCGGTTTTAAATTGGCTCCTCCGTATTTTGAGGCTGTGCCCCCTAGTTCTATTCTCCCTTACCAGTGGAAACAACCTCTCTGCCTCTATCTTGTCTATCCCTTTCATGATTTTAAATGTTTCTAGAAGATCACCCCTCATTCTTCTGAACTCCAACGAGTAAAGACCCAGTCTACTCAATCTATCATCATAAGTTAACCCCCTCATTTCTGGAATCAGCCTAGTGAATCGTCTCTGTACCCCTTCCAAAGCTAGTATATCCTTCCTTAAGTAAGGTGACCAAAACTGCACGCAGTACTCCAGGTGCGGCCTTACCAATACCTTATACAGTTGCAGCAAGACCTCCCTGCTTTTGTAATCCATCCCTCTCGCAATGAAGGCCAACATTCCATTCGCCTTCCTGATTACCTGCTGCACCTGCAAACTAACCTTTTGGGATTCATGCACAAGGACCCCCAGGTCCCTCTGCACCACAGCATGTTGTAATTTCTCCCCATTCAAATAATATTCCCTTTTACTGTTTTTTTTCCCCCAAGGTGGATGACCTCACACTTTCCGACATTGTATTCCATCTGCCAAACCTTAGCCCATTCGCTTAACCTATCCAAATCTCCTTGCAGTCTCTCTGAGACCTCTACACAACCCGCTTTCCCACTAATCTTAGTGTCATCTGCAAATTTTGTTGCACTACACTCTGTCCCCTCTTCTAGGTCATCTATGTATATTGTAAACAGTTGTGGTCCCAGCACGGATCCCTGTGGCACACCACTAACCACTGATTTCCAACCCGAAAAGGACCCATTTATCCCGACTCTCTGCTTTCTGTTCGCCAGCCAATTCTCTATCCATGCTAATACATTTCCACTGACTCCGCATATCTTTATCTTCTGCAGTAACCTTTTGTGTGGCACCTTATCGAATGCCTTTTGGAAATCTAAATACACCACATCCATCGGTACACCTCTATCCACCATGCTCGTTATATCCTCAAAGAATTCCAGTAAGTTAGTTAAACATGATTTCCCTTTCATGAATCCATGCTGCGTCTGCTTGATTGCACTATTCCTATCTAGATGTCCCACTATTTCTTCCTTAATGATAGTTTCAAGCATTTTCCCCACTACAGATGTTAAACTAACCGGCCTATAGTTACCTGCCTTTTGCCTGCCCCCTTTTTTTAAACAGAGGCGTTACATTAGCTGCTTTCCAATCCGCTGGTACCTCCCCAGAGTCCAGAGAATTTTGGTAGATTATAACGAATGCATCTGCTATAACTTCCGCCATCTCTTTTAATACCCTGGGATGCATTTTATCAGGACCAGGGGACTTGTCTACCTTCAGTCTCATTAGCCTGTCTAGCACTACTCCCCTAGTGATAGTGATTGTCTCAAGTTCTTCCCTTCCCACATTCCTGTGGCCTGCAAATTTTGGCATGGTTTTTGTGTCTTCCACTGTGAAGACGGAAGCAAAATAATTGTTTAAGGTCTCAGCCATTTCCACATTTCCCATTATTAAATCCCCCTTTTCATCTTCTAAGGGACCAACATTTACTTTAGTCACTCTTTTCCGTTTTATATATCTGTAAAAGCTTTTACTATCTGTTTTTATGTTTTGCGCAAGTTTACCTTCTTAATCTATCTTCCCTTTCTTTCTTGCTTTTTTAGTCATTCTTTGCTGTTGCTTAAAATGTTCCCAATCCTCTAGTTTCCCACTAACCTTGCCACCTTATATGCATTGGTCTTTGATTTGATACTTTCCTTTATTTCCTTGGTTATCCACGGCTGGTTATCCCTTCTCTTGCCGCCCTTCTTTTTCACTGGAATATATTTTTGTCTTGAATGGTGGTGCAGGCTCGAAGGGCCAAATGACCTACTCCTGCACCGATTTTCTATGTTTCTAGCTCTAATTTTAAGGTTATGTCCCCTTGTTTTGATTTCCTCCATCAGAGGAAATAGTTCAAAAACAAAATACTGCAGATACTGGAATCTGAAATAAAAACAGAAAATCTCAGCGGGTCAGGCAGCATCAGTGGAGAGAGAAACAGATTTAACGTTTCGGGTCGATGACCCTTCATCAGAACTGACGACAGTTTGAAATGTAACAGATTTTTAAGTAAGTGCTGGGGCCCTGAAAAGGAGCAGGGGGGTGGGGGGAGCGGGGGAAGGGGTGGAAAGAACAAAAGGGAAGGTCTGATAGGGTGGAAGGCAAAAGAGATTTGAGAGACAAAGGGGATGATGGGCTGAATTGAGATGGTAATAGCATAAGTTAGGAAACAAAAGGAGAGTCTAGATAGGGTGTGAATGGTGGATAAATGCCAGCTGCCATGGGAGAGAGAGAAACAGAATAAAAATAATGGGGGGGGCGGGGGGGGAGCTTTTGTTTAAAAAAAGCGAGGAAAGGGAACAAAAAGTAGGTAAGTGGGCAGAGGTTATAGTCTGAAATTGTTAAACTCAATGTCGAGTCCGGTAGGTTGCAAAGTGCCTGAACCCTATCACAGACCTTCCCTTTTGTTCTTTCCACGCACCTCCCCTCGCTGCTCCCCCCCTTTCAGGGCCCCAGCAGTTCCTTAACAATCTGTTGCATTTCGAACTGTTGCCAGTTCTAACGAAGGGTCATCAAGCTGAAACATTAACACTGTTTCTCTCTCCACAGATGTTGCCTGACCTGCTGAGATTTCCATCATTTTCTGTTTTTATTATAGAGGAAATAGTTCCTCTGTATCTACCTTAATTTTTAATATTTTAAACACCACAATCAGATCACCCCTCAAACTTTTATACTCAAGGGAATAAAAGCCTAGTCTATATGACCGGTCCTCATAATAAAACCCTCTAAGGGCTGGTATCATTCTGGTGAATATGCATTGCACCCCCTCCAAGGCCAATATATCCTTCCTGCAGTGCAGTGCCCAAAACTGAACAAAATACTCCAGATAGCATCTGACCAAGGCTCTATACAACTGAAGTATAACTTCCTCCCCTTTTGTAATCCAGCCCCTTTGAGTTAACTGCCTACATTCCATTAACCTTTTGATTTCATTTTGTACCTACCTGCTGGCTTTTAATGACTTGAGTATACTTGGATTCCCAAATCTCTTATCTCGACAGTTCCTCATATCTCACCATTTAGAACATACTCCAATTTATCCAAGTCCAAAGTGGATGACCTCAAACTTGCCCACATTAAACTCCATCTACCATACCTACTCACTTAAACTGTAAGTTCCTTTGCAACTTCTTGTTCCCATCTGAACTATTTGCTGTTCTTCCTAATTTAGTGCCACCTGCAAACTTGGATATACAACTCTGATACCTGTCCCATACCAGTTCTAGTAGGGTTTGATGCATAGTTAGGAGACAGCTAGCTGTTGTATCACTCTCTGTTCAGTGCCAAACGAGTTGCATATATGCAGAGTTTCAGTTGTTAGCCAGGTTATCTTGCATTAAGTGAGAAGCCCATGCAGCACAAGACTAATTCCCATCACTAAAGGTGGTCTCAGACCTCTCGTTTTTGGTGCAGTCTGATCACCAGTTACATTACCAGTACTGCATGAAAAGGTAGTATAACTTGCCAATTAAATTATTTAAGGCGGCTATCTTGTGAGCGCTCTCCCCAATGATCTAGTGGATGCTGTTGAGTGCAGTGATGCACTAAGCCATAAAGATCAAAATGGTCCCAAGTCCAGTTGCTGAATTAGTTGATCCAATCCAGGGCATCAGTTGGAATGCTCAAGCTCTCAGCATCCCTGGGATAATGGACAAGACAAATGAAAAACAAACAAGAATCAACCAGGCTTGCTGGTACTAACTGCTGTGCAGTAACTCGTGACAGAAAAAGAACAGGTGCGGTCATTCGATAGTAGAATCAACCTCACCTCTAATGTTGTCTTTAGTCAAATATCCTGCAGATACTTATCATCATGGCTAATATGAATAGGTAAATATAATAGAAGATAAAACACCAGAGAACTCCCAACAAGCGTGCTGCCTCTAGAGAGGAGGGGAGGAAACTGGATCTCTCTTAAAAATTGGGCAATTGTATTGAGGTGCTGACAAACATTAAGGGGCCAAGTTTCGGCCTGAGTTGCTCCTGATTTTTTGGAGCAACTGGTTTAGAATGGAGTATCTTAGAAATTTGAATTCTCGGCATTTAGTTTGCTCCAGTTCTAGTCAGTTAGAACAGTTTCACTTTGGAACAGAATTTTTTTTTCAAAAGGGGGCGTGTCCGGCCACTTCCGCCTGTTTTCAAAGTTTAGGCAGTGAAAACTTACTCCAAACTAACTTAGAATGGAGTAAGTGAAGATTTTTGTACGTTCGAAAAAACCTTGTCTACACTTTAGAAAATCAGGCGTAGGGAAAGGGGGGGGGCCTCGGGTTGAAAGGGAAGCTTACAAACATTAAACACTTCAGTTTTACAAATAAAGAGCCATCATCAATAATAAATGATAAATACATCAATAAATCAACCAATAAATCAATCAAAAAAAATTAATAAAAAATAAAATAAAAATTTTTTAAATCAATAAATAAAACATTTTCTACTTACCGACTGCAGCACCGGGAGTCCTCCAACAGCGTGCTGGGACGGCCCCCCCAGTGTCTCTATCTCTCTGTCTGTGTGTGTGTCTCTCACTGTCTGTCAGTGTCTGTGTTTCTGACAGCGAGGGGAGGGGGAGAAGGGGGAGGTGTCGAAATCTCGACCTCCGAAAAGAATGACTCCGACACTTACAGCTCCGGCAGAAGTTTCTTTAATTTACTTGCCAGCAAGGGGCAGGTCACACTCAGTCAAGGGCTAAGTGAACACCTCCGAAATGGTACAATTTCACAAGAGTAAAACCCAAGTTATGGCCTCTCCCTGTGTATTGGCTCTGTCTCGCAGTCAGTGAATACAGATAAAGAGTTAATTTCTACATCCTTGTCCTGACATGGTTTCCAGATATTTCCTTTTGTCAGGGTTATTAGTTGGCCAGCCGGCCATTACTCCATGAGAGTGTGGTAATGAGCTATTACCTGTCTTGCATTGTGTCAGGATTGTTCAGTTTCCTAGTCAGTTTATCTGTTTGCATCAAATGGATGAGGTCTCTACAAGAGATAATGGCTGGTGGTTTGAGTACAAAGAAAAGGGTGGGGTGACATGGTACTCTTGTTGTGTAGACAATAGGAGAGCACCATGGGGGGGGGGGGGGGTACTTGTCTTAGCATGACTTGTCTCCTAGCTGTCTGATGGCCATCAGCCATCTCAAACCTGATTTAGCTGTTTATGCAAGCTGACTGATTTTATGCAGAAAGTTCTGGAAGGACCAGGACTCCATTTTGATATATATATATATATATATTGCAAAGGGCACACAAATACCGTATGGTATCAGCTTAGATAAAAATACATTTCCACAGAGGGGGAGAAGGAGGAAAAGTGGGGTGGGGAGTGGGAGGAGGAGGAGAGGGGGGGAAGAGGAGGGAGGGAGAGAGGAGGGGGGGAGGGAGAGAGGAGGGGGAGGAGGGGGGTGGAGGAGGAGGAGGAGGCGGAGGAGGAGGAGGGGGGTAGGGGGGAGAGGAGGGGGAGGGGGGAAGGGGGGGGGAAGAGGAGGAGGGGGGGGTGGGGAGGAGAGGGGGAGAAGGGAGAGAGGATGGAGGGAGGGAGGGAGGCTCAACGGCCGGGCCCAAGACTTCGGGCTGGATTTACAGGTAGGTGGCGTCTGGTCTCCGGGGGGGGGGGGGAGTCGCGGCGGTCGGGGGGGCGGGGGGGGGGGGGAGGGGGCGGGGGGTCGTTGCGGGGGGGAGCAGAGGTCGGGTCGGGTGAGCCTTATGCACGCAGGCCCAGTGAGGCCATTCGGCCAGGGCTAGGGGCTGTGTGCTTCGGGCCCCTCCCACAGTTTTGGGCGCCTGCAGCTACTGCACATGCGCGCCCACTGTAGCGCTCATGTGCAGAGGTCCCGGCACTGTTTTCAGCGCAGGGACCTGGCTCCGCCCCCTACAGCTCGTGCTGCGCCGCGCCCAGCTCCAGAGGGCCTGCAGGGAGCCGGAGAATACGTAAGTCTTTTTTAGGCACACTTTGTGGCACGAAAAACGGGCGTCCAGGTCCCGGCGCGGCCCGAAACTTGGGCCCTAACAGTCACAACAATAAGACGACTTGGGAATCAGTTCACATTTCAGATATCAAGACTTCTATGAAGGAAATTCTCCTAGGGCGTCATAGCACTGCACATTGCACACAGCAAACAGTGAATTACTCAGGTTTGTTGTGGGTTCGGAGAGCTGATTTATACTGCCTCTTCCAAACCCATTCTCACTTCCTCTTTCAAAATCTGGTTTTCAAATCCTGTGACATTTGCTTATCATGACATTACAATGCAAGAAAGGAGGATTTGGAACCCAAATTGAACACAACACTTTGCGATTCTAATTGCAATTAGGAGTCAGAACTCTTATCTGGCTCAGTGTTTACATTTCAAGTTTAACATCGCAGTGAAGCAGAAAGCATGGTGCTGCCATGTTAAAAGTTAGTGTGTAAAGTTAGCTCCCTCCAGCCGCCGGTCCCACTCAACTGCAGAGGCGAAAGCAGCTGGAGGAATCGCGGCAGAGGCCCTGTCGAGCACATGGTGCGTGCAATGGCGGCGGCCACTCGGTCATCTTCTCCTTTTGTGAATTGGATCTCTGGCCATCCCAATGTCTGCCCTCAGCCAGGAGCTAATACCTGGGAAAGTGAAGCATTGCTTCAAATCTCTCACTCCCACTCTCCATACTTCGGATCTCTCACTATCTCTTCGAAAGGCACTACTCAGCGCCGAGCTTACGGCTCCCATTCAACCGTAAGCAATTAGGCACCAACAGTAGAGCTTGGTCTCCAGCTGTCTTGCATCCCCTTGCCACTAGGCCAAGACCTCGCTCTGCTAGGCCCATGCGGTAGCTGGTGTGCAATGGCCACCCCATGTTAAAAGAACTCACGCATCTTCCACCCTTCAAAATGAAGTTCGGGACGTGGAATGTCAGGACCCTCATGGACAACCCCAACGACGACAGTCCGGAATGCCGCAATGCTATCGTTGCCCGGGAATTCAAGACGCTTCGACATTGACATCGCCGCGCTAAGCGAGACCCGGTGGGCAGGGGAAAGCCAGCTCAAAGAGCAAGGTGGTGGTTACACCTTCTTCTGGATAGGCAAACCAGAGGAAGAACACTATCTCCATGGAGTAGGCTTCGCCATCAAGAATGAGCTGGTGGGCTGTCTCAGAGGCAATCTCAACGACGGAGTCGGAAAAGACACAGACCTCGGGGCAGGTGTGATCGGCAGAGAGGGGGTAGGGAAAACCAACTCCAGCAGTACCCTTCTCCTGACTGAATGCCTATAACATGACCATGTCATTACCAACAGCTTGTTCCGTCAGAGAGACAAGTACAAGCGTCATGGCAGCACTCTCGCTCCAAGCACTGGCATCTGCCCGACTACGTCATCGTCCGAGCAAGGGACCGCAAGGACGTGCGCATCACCCGTGTCATGACAGGAGCAGACGACTGCTGGACGGACCACCGCCTAATCTGCTCCGTCATCAACATCAATGTAGCCCCAAAACAGCAACGGCAACAGAAACAATGCCGCAGGAAAATCAATGCAGAGGCTCTTGAAAACCCTGTTAAGAAAGCCCTATTCAGCCAGCGCGGCGACCCTCGATAACCCAGAGACGCAGAGTGCCCACAGCCCTCAAGGACTCCATAATCAGCACCTGCAGAGACGCTCGGTCACTCAACAAGGAAACACCAAAACTGGTTTGACGAGAATGACTAGGAGATCCAGGAGCTAATTAGCCACAAGCGCAAGGCATTTCTGAACTTAAAACAGCAATCCAATACGAGAGCAAGAAAGCAGCTCTATAGACAGCTATCGGCCCGCGACCTAAAAAAAGGTGGTGGATGGAGAAAACACAGGAGATCCAGTAGTTAGCTGACAACACCGACGTGCGTGGATTCTTCAGCGCAGTCAAGACCACCTACGGCCCAAGCACTCAAGGCCCTACTCCACTGCTGGCCAAGAACAGATACTCATCAAGGATAGCGAGGCAATCTCCTTAACTGAGACTCTGTCTTTGACGTGAGTGTCCTCGACTCCATTCCGCAGCATGCTACCTGCCACCATCTCAGCATAACCCCAGCCCAGCACGAGGTAGAAAAGGCCATCCATCAGCTGAAGAACAAGAAGGCAACAGCAGCAGGTGGAATTCCTGCTGAAACACTAAAGCATGGCAGAGAAGCACTATTGGCATGAATACATGACTTAATTTCTCCTATCTAGGAGAGCATGCCAGGAGATCTCAGGGACGCCATAATCATGACCCTCTTCAAAAAAAGGGGACAAGTCCGAATGCGGTAACTGCAGAGGAATCTCCCTGCTGTCAGCCACAAGAAAAGTCATGGCAAGAATCCTCCTGAATTGTCTCTCCCTATGGCTGAAGAACTCCTCCCAGTGTTGCAATGAGGATTCCGTCCACTAAGGGGGACAACAGACATGATCTTCACCCAGTGACAACTACAAGAAAAATGCAGGGAACAACACCAACTCTTGTACATGGCCTTTTTTGACCTCACAAAGGCCTTTGACACGGTCAACTGTGAGGGATTATGGAACATCCTCCTCAGTTTCAGCTGCCCTCAAAAGTTTGTCGCCGTCCTCCTTCTGCTCTATGATGACATGCAAGCCGTGATCCTGACCAATGGATCCACCACAGACCCAATCCACATCTGGACCGGGATCAAGCAAGTTTGCGTCATCGCACCAATGCTCTTTTCGATCTACCTTGCTGCAATGCTGCATCTCACCTTTAGCAAGCTCCCCGCTGGAGTGGAACTAAATTATAGAACAGATGGGAATCTGTTCAACCTCCGCCACCTCCAGGCCAGAACCAAGGTTGTCTCATCCTCTGTCATTGAACTACAGTATGCAGATGAAGCTTACTCCTGCGCACACTTGGTAGCCGAACTCCAAGCTATTGTCAACACCTTCACCGAGGCGTACGAGCTCTAAACATCTGTAAGAAAAAGGTCCTCCACCAACCTGACCCCGCCACACTGCACAGCCCCCCGATTATCAAAATCCACGACGAGGCCTTGGACAACGTGGTCCATTTTCCATACCTCAGGAACCGACTTTCAGCAAGTGTAGACATTGACGACGAGGTCCAACACCGCCTTCAGTGCGCCAGCGCAGCCTTGAGTCGCCTGGAGGAAGAGTGTTTGAAGACCAGGACATCAAATCTGGCACCAAGCTTATGGTTACAGGGCAGTAGTGATACCCACCCTCCTATATAGCTCAAAGACGTGAACTATATACAGTAGGCACCTCAAAACACTGGACAAGTACCACCAGCGCTGCCTCTGCAAGATCCTGTAAATCCACTGGCAGGATAGACGCACCAACATCAGTGTTCTTGCTCAGGCCAACATCCCCAGCATCGAAGCATTGACCATGCTCGATCAGCTCCATTGGGCAGGCCACAATGCCCGCATGCCCAACACAAGACTCCCAAAGCAACTGCTCTACGCGGAACTTGACACGGCAAGCGAGCCCCAGGTGGGCAGAGGAAACACTTCAAGGACACCCTCAAAGCCTCCTTGATAAAGTGCAACATCCCCACCGACTCCTAGGAATCCCTGGCCCACAACCGCCCAAAGTGGAGGAAGAACATCCGAGAGAACGCTGAGCACTTCGAGTCCCATCACAGAGAAGCAGAAACCAAGCTTTGACAGCGGAAGGAGCTTGGATCAGCCTAGGCTCCCCACCCACCCTTTCCTGCCCCACATGTGACAGAGACTGTAGGTCCCACATTGGACTCCTAAGTCACCTGAGAACTCACTTTTAGAGTGGAAGCAAGTTATCCTCGACTCCGAGGGACTGCCTATGATGATGGAGTGTGTTAATGCATGCTTATTCTGAACACTCAGTATTAACAAAACCAAATTGTAATTTTTGTCCATACATGTATATGAAACTTAACGTCAAAAGGTAGCTGTTCAGAAAAATAATTTTGACCATATCTTTTTTGAAAGTTAACACCAGCATTTTCCTAAGTTTTTCAGGATTTAAAAAAAAATGTTTAAATAATTTTTTATATCCCATCCACTGATATTGGTAGTGCACAATGGCTAGGATGGAGTGCGAGATAGCACTTGAAATTTTCTCAGTTGTAGAGCTGGGAATATATGACCAGGAACAAGACAGAAGGCGGGGCTTTTGTGTACAGAAAGCAGCATTCAAGGCTAATCAGGTTCTCTCTTCCCTTGTTTTCATGAGGGAAGAGATAAATGTACAAAAAGCAAGTAGGAGAGGATTCAAATTCTTGAGACATTGGAACCAGTTCTGGGGGAGGTGGGACCAGTACAAACCGGACGGTCTGCATCTGGGCAGCACCGGAACCAATGTCCTAGGGGGAGTATTTGATAGTGCTGTTGGGGACGGGTTAAATTAGTATGGCAGGGGGATGGGAACCTATGCAGGGAGACAGAGGGAAGTAGAATGGGGGCAGAAGCAAAAGATAGAAAGAAAAGTAAAAGTGGAGGGAAGAGAAACCCAAGGCAAAAATCAAAAAGGGCCACATTACAGCAAAATTCTAAAGGGGCAAAGTGTGTGAAAAAGACAAGCCTGAAGGCTCTGTGCCTCAATGCGAGGAGTATTCGTAATAAGACGGACGAATTAACTGCACAGGCAGCAATTAATGAATATGATATAATTGGCATCACGGAGACATGGCTCCACGGTGACCAAGGTTGGGAATTCAACATTCAGGAAGGATAGATAGAAAGGAAAAGGAGTTGAGGTAGTGTTACTGGTTAAAGAGGAAATTAACGCAATAGCAAGGAAGGACATTAGCTTGAATGATGTGGAATCTGTATGGGTGGAGCTGTGGAATATCAAAGGGCAGAAATGGTGACAGATTAGGAAAAGGGGAGGTGCAACGAGACCTGGGTGTCATGGTACATCAGTCATTGAAGGTTGGCATACAGGCACAGCAGGCAATGAAGGCGGCAAATGGCATGTTGACCTTCATAGCTAGAGGATTTGAGTATAGGAGCAGGGAGGTCTTACTGCAGTTGTACAGAGTCTTGGTGAGGCCACACCTAGAATATTGTGTTCAGCTTTGGTCTCCTAATCTGAGGAAGGACGTTCTTGCTATTGAGGGAGTACAGCGAAGGTTCACCAGACAGGTCTCGGGTGGCAGGACTGACATATGAGGAGAGACTGGATCAACTGGGCTTGTAGCCATCGGAGTTTAGAAAAATGAGAGGGGATCGCATAGAAACACATAAAATTCTGACGGGATTGGACAGGTTAGAGGCAGGAAGAATGTTCCCGTTGCTGGGGAGTTCCAGAACCAGGGGTCACAGTTTAAGAATAAGGGATAAGCCATTTAGGACCGAGGACCGAGAAACTTCTTCACTCAGAGTGGTTGACCTGTGGAATTCTCTGCCGCAGAAAGTTGTCGTCAGTTCATTAGATATATTCAAAAGGGAGTTAGATATCGCCCTTACGGCCAAAGGGATCAAGGGGTATGCAGGAAAGAGGTACCGAGGCTGAATGATCAGATATGATCTTATTGAATGGCGGTACACGCTCGAAGGACCGAATGGCTTGCTCCTGCACCTTATTTCTATGTTTCCATGTTTCTAAAACGCCAGTGGGAGTTGTGCACAGACCACCAAACAGTAATAGTGAGGTTGGGGACAGCATCAAACAAGAAATTAGGGATGCGTGCAATAAAGGTACAGCAGTTATCATGGGCGACTTTAATCTACATATAGATTGGGCTAACCAAACTGGTAGCAATATGATGGAGGAGGATTTCCTGGAGTGTATTTGGGACGGTTTTCTCGACCAATATGTCAAGGAACCAACTGGAGGGCTGGCCATCCTAGACTGGGTGATGTGTAATGAGAAAGGACTAATTAGCAATCTTGTTGTGCGAGGCCCCTTGGGGAAGAGTGACCATAATATGGTAGAATTCTTTATTAAGATGGAGAGTGACAATTAAGTTCAGGACTCATGTCTCTGAATTAAGGAAAGGTAACTTCGATGGTATGAGACGTGAATTGGCTAGAATAGACTGGCAAATGATATTTAAAGGATTAATGGTGGATAGGCAATGACAAACATTTAAAGATCACATGGATGAACTTCAACAATTGTACATCCCTGTCTGGAGTAAAAATGAAACGGGGAAGGTGGCTCAACTGTGGCTAACAAGGGAAATTAAGGATAGTGTTAAATCCAAGGAAGAGGCATATAAATTGGCCAGAAAAAGCAGCAAACCCGAGGACTGGGAGAAATTTAGAATCCAGCAGAGGAGGACAAAGGGTTTAATTAGGAGGGGGAAAAATAGAGTATATGAGGAAGCTTGCCGGGAGCATAAAAACTGACTGCAAAAGCTTCTATAGATATGTGAAGAGAAAAAGATTAGTGAAGTCAAACGTAGGTCCCTTGCAGTCAGATTCAGGTGAATTTATAAATGGGGAACAAAGAAATGGCAGACCAGTTAAACTAATACTTTGGTTCTGTCTTCACGAAGGAAAACACAAATAACCTTCCGGAAATACTCGGGGACCGAGAGTCCAGTGAGAAAGAGGAACTGAAGGAAATCCTTATTAGGCGGGAAATTGTGTTCGGGAAATTGATGGGATTGAGGGCCAATAAATCGCCGGGGCCCGATAGTCTGCATGCCAGAGTACTTAAGGAAGTGGCCCTAGAAAAAGTGGATGCATTGGTGATCATTTTCTAACAGTCTATCAACTCTGGATCGGTTCCTATGGACTGGAGGGTAGCTAATGCAACACCACCTTTTTTAAAAAAAAGGGAGAGAAAACAGGTAATTATTGACTGGTTAGCCTGACATCAGTAGTGGGGAAAATGTTGGAATCAACTGTTAAAGATGAAATAGCAGTGCATTTGGAAAGCAGTGACAGGATTAGTCCATGTCAGCATGGATTTATGAAAGGGAAATCCTGCTTGACAAATCTTCTGGAATGTTTTGAGGATGTAACTAGTAGAGTGGACAAGGGAGAACCAGTGGATGTGGTATATTTGGACTTTCAAAAGGCTTTTGACAAGGTCCCACACAAGAGATTGGTGTGCAAAATGAATGCACATGGTATTGGGGGTAATGTACTGACGTGGATAGAGAACTGGCTGGCAGACAGGAAGCAGAGAATTGGGATAAACCGGTGCTTTTCAGAATGGCAGGCAGTGACGAGTGGGGTGCTGCAGGGCTCACTGCTGGGACCCCAGCTATTTACAATATACATTAATGATTTAGATGAAGGAATTGAGTGTAATATCTCCAAGGTTGCAGGTGACACTAAGCTGGGTGGCGGTGTGAGCTGTGAGGGGGACGCTAAGAAGCTGCAGGATGACTTGGACAGGTTAGGTGAGTGGGCAAACGCATGGCAGATGCAGTATAATGTGGATAAATGTGAGGTTATCCACTTTGGTGGCAAAAACACGAAGGCAGAATATTATCTGAATGGCAGATTAGGAAAAGGGGAGATGCAACGAGACCTGGGTGTCACGGTATATCAGTCATTGACAATTGACATGCAGGTACAGCAGGCGGTAAAGGCGGCAAATGGTATGTTGGCCTTCATAGCTAGGGGATTTGAGTATAGGAGCAGGGAGGTCTTACTGCAGTTGTACAGGGCCTTGGTGAGGCCTCACCTGAAATATTGTGTGCAGTTTTGGTCTTCTAATCTGAGGAAGGACGTTCTTGCTATTGAGGGAGTGCAGCGAAGGTTCACCAGACTGATTACCGGGATGGCAGGATTTATAAATGAGGAGACACTGGATCGACTGGGCCTATATTCACTGGAGTTTCGAAGGATGAGAGGGGATCTCATAGAAACATATAAAAGTCTGACGGGACTGGACAGGTTAGATGCAGGAAGAATGTTTCCGGTGTTGGGGGAGTCCAGAACCAGGGGACACAGTCTAAGAATAAGGGGTAAGCCATTTAGGACTGAGATGAGGAGAAACTTCTTCACTCAGAGTGGTTAACCTGTGAAATTCCCTACTGCAGAGAGTCGTTGATGCCAGTTCATTGGATATATTCAAGAGGGAGCTAGAAATGGCCCTTATGGCTAAAGAGATCAAGGGGTATGGAGAGAAAGCAGGAAAGGGGTACTGAGGTGAAAGATCAGCGATGATCTTATTGAATGGCGGTGCAGGCTCAAAGGGCCAAATGTTTCTATGTTTCTATATTACTTTGTCAGGATTTAGACAAAGACAAAGGCATAATGTCTAACAATCATAATGTACTTAATGGCTAAATGTCCCAATTGCAAATAGCACACACTAGTTCTCCTAGACTTAAAAGTGGAATCCTTCTTGTCCTCCTAATAACCAACTGAAAAAAACAATTATTAAAAATAATTTAAAATTTCGCATTTAAAAAGGAGGCGGACTATTTTGCATTTCCTTCCCTCTGGTAGTTAGAATAAGCAACATCCACCCCCGAGAAACATTTTAATATATAACTTCCGACTGCCCTGCAAGTCTATTTGGAACCCTACAATCCCAAATTAAACAAACTTCCAGCAGAGAATACAGTACACCATTTTCCTGGGACTGGACAGATCCAGATCAGCCCCCCAGGGTAATCCAACCTTGCAACCCCCATTAAAATGAATAGAATTACTCTTGAACACCTGGGAGGGCTGTCCTCATTCATGGCATCACCAGAGCAGTTCAGGAGGGATGGAAACACAAAATAGAGGGCATCAATTGGACAGAAAACTTGTTTTTTAAGCAAGCAGCCTTTTATTTTAAATGAATGTATTTTTCACAATGATGCTCGGGGCTAATTTAAACAGAAAATGCAAACCATAGACTATCCACTTTAATAGCTAACTAACACCATCCTATTCAGCTACATTTTACGTTTCGTAGAATAGTAATCTACATTACATTAGTGACAATATTTCAAAAGTGCTTCATTGATTATTAAGCCTTTTGAAACGTCATGAAATACACTATACAGCACAGAAGGAGGCCATTTGGCACATCGTGCCTGTGCCAGCTCTTTGGTCGAGCTATCCAATTAACCCCACAAGCCTGCTCTTTCCCCATAGCTCTGTAAATTTTTTCCCTTCCAATATTTATCCAATTCTCTTTTAAATATTACTATTGAATTTGCTTCCACCACCCTCAGGCAGTGCATTCCAGAGGATAATAACTTGCTGTGTAAAAACACCTCTGGTTCTTTTACCAATCACCTTAAATTGTGTCCTCTGGTTACCGACCCTTCTGCCATTGGAAACAGTTTCTCATGTATTCTATCAATCTAGAAAAGTTCCACAAACAGCAATAAAGAAATGACTAAATAATCTGTTTTTAATGATAGTTGAAGGTGAAGGGGGCAAAATTCGTGGGAACCCGCCCTCACCCCAGTGTTTGGACTCATTGGAAAGGAAATTTAATTTGGAACTATCAACCAGAAAGTTTGAAATCCCAATGTATGCAAGGAAGAAACTACGAACTTTAATCGAATTTGGGATTTTACGAGACAAATTTTGTCTGTGTGGGCAGGGCTAGAGAACTAAAGGATGACTCCTGCAAAGAAACCAGTTTGAGTATCAAAGCTGTCTGGGTATTGAAACTAAAGTAAATTGTCTGGAGAATTATGGATACTCGAAAATCCTTCTCCACAGGAGACATTAACACAGCAACAATTAACCCAGAGATAGCTAACCATCAGCCTGAATTTGGAAAGCCATTTCAGCATATGCATAACAAACGAAGGCCATCCAGCCCGCATGAAAAAACCCAAGCACAAACAAGACATTGCAAATACCAAGCTAATATCTTCATTAAGAAACAGATTTAAAAGATCGACACACCCGAGACAAGTTAACATTTTGATGAGCCCGCCAAAGTATGACAAATACCAAGACCGCCAAAATTTAAACAAAGAATCTGGGCTGATTTGGCGCGAAGATTAGAACAGCTCCAACATTATAACTGGGCCCTATTTTAACAAAGGGTATGCTATGCAGATGCTACTGCCTCAGAAGACACTGCGAGGGGCACTTAGCATCAAGGGAGAGAGACCACCGCAGCAGTTGTAACTAACTTCTCCAGCCTCGACATCCCGAAATCGGAAAAGGAAGGAAGACCACCATCGTGGCAGCAACTGACCACAGCCAATGTGGTACCATCAAAACCACCGCAATCGACCAAATTCGAAAGAAAACTCCAAAAGGAAGAAACCAAAGAATCGAAAGTTTCCACGCTACAATCCAAGTCCTGACTACCAACAGGTGAAAACATTACCTAAAGAGACTTTAAACCTATTTCTAAAAAAAAGAAAACGGGTATTTACCCCATAAGTCCAAAACACACCTTACCGCATCAGCGGACACCACCCAATTGAAGATTGCGCAGTAGAAAGTCTTCTCCGACTTTCGAGGTACGGCAAGCAGAACCTACAGAATCCAGCGAACCCCGAAATCGTGAACTACCGCCAACTGACCATAAAGGATTGGTAAGCATAGTCCCTGTTTGCCCTGGAGTCTAATCTAGTCAGTGTTAGGAGGTGGGAGGTGGGAGGTGTATTATTCACTGTAACCCCTTTGAATGTGTGATGTACTGTTCTTTATTGGAGTGATTATAAGTTTGACAGTGTACTTTCTTGTCTGTAATAAAATCAAAGTTCTTTTGCACCAAACCAGTTGTCTCTTGCACTCTATCACAACCCCCAAATAAATCCAGAGTCTAGAACCCAAGGGAGTGGGAGCGATTTGAACCGCTCAGAAGGTCGAGGTGAACCTGACCCCGAAGACCACCCCTTACAAATTATAAAAGGACATTGGCGATTATTTGGAGATCATAAATCATGTTTGTTGATGCATAGCCAAGTTATATATGGTTTAAGGTATACCCATTTTCAAAATATCAGTGCACACACATTTATAATTTGCTAATTTCTTTGAATTTTGTTCACCTTTTTGCCATTTGGTACAACTGTCACACAATATACATGCTATAAAAATATAATAGCTATTAAAAATTCCTATAGAGACCACATGTAACCATAGGGAATTGCCTCTTGGATGTAATCCATCCTTAAAATAGAAAACATTTTTAATAATAAAAACAGAGAATGCTGAAAATAATCAGCAGGTCAGACAGCATCTGTGGAGCGAGAAACAGTTCAGGTCGATGACCTTTCATCAGAACTGGAAAAAGTTAGATGCAACAGGTTTTAAGCAAGTGCAGGGGCAGGGAAAAGAGGAAGGGAGGAAAGAACAAAAAGGGAAGTTCTGTGATAACGTGGAAGGCAGAAGGCATTAAAAGACAAAAGCAATGATGGTGCAAGGCAGAGGAGATAGTAATAGGACAAGTAAAGATGAGTCTAGAAGAGGTATAAATGGGAATGGTAGAATCACAAACAGACTGCCATGTGAAAAAATAGGGGCAAAGGTTATGGTCTGAAATTATTGAACTCGATCTGGAGTCCAGGAGGCTGTAAAGTGGCTAATCGAAAGATGAGGTGCTGTTCCTCGAGCTTATGTTGAGCTTCGTTGGAACTGTTATCTATGTGGACTTGTATTTACTCTGTACAGCCACCAGAGGGCTCATTCCCTGGAATCCCAAGGGATCCCATAATTCTTTGGGAGTACAGGTATTTAAGAAGGCTTCACAGGTTGGAGAGGCACTCTGGAGACCTGCAATAAAAGACGACGGTCGCACTTTACTTTGAGCTCACAGTGTTCAGTCTAACTCTTTCTCCATACACAACTGGCAACAAGATACAGATAGCGAACACAAAGATGCAGAGAACGGTGGGCATCCTGGAGAAATTTTCGGAGGGAAATGATTGGGAAACTTTTGTGGAGCGACTCGGCCAATACTTCGTGGCCAACGAGCTAGATGGGGAAGAGAGCGCTGCCAAATGAAGGGCGATCCTCCTCACCATCTGTGGGGCACCAACGTATAGCCTCATGAAAAATCTCCTCACTCCAGCGAAACCCAAGGAGAAATCGTACGACGATTTGTGCACACTGGTTCGAGAGCATTTGAACCCAAAGGAAAGCGTTCTGATGGCAAGGTACCAGTTCTACACCTACAAAAGGTCTGAAGGCCAGGAAGTGGCGAGATATGTCGCCGAGCTGAGACGCCTTGCAGGACAATGCGAATTTGAAGGACATTTGGAGCACGTGCTCAGAGACTTTTTCGTACTTGGCATTAGCCACAAAACCATACTTCGCAAGCTTTTGACTGTAGAGACCCCAAAACTTGAGTAAAGCCATAGCGATAGCCAAGGCGTTCATTGCCACCAGTGACAATACTAAGAAAATCTCTCAGCACACAAATGCTGCTACAAGTACAATGAATAAAGTGATGTTGTTTTTGAATCGTAACGTACACGGCAGGTCACACATACCTGCAGCTACACGTCCGCAGATGTCTCAAGAGTCCACCATCAAGGGTGATGAATGCAAGGCCATTAACACCTTGCTGGCGCTGCGGGGGTGATCATCGTTTCCATTCATGCTGATTCAAAGGATATGTTAGCAAGGGCTGTGGAACAATGGGACACCTCCAACGAGCGTGCAGGCGAGCTGCTAAGCCTGTTAAACCTGCAAACCACGTTGCGGAGGAGGGCAGGTCCATGGAGAATCACTACAAACCAGAGCCTCAGACAGAGGAGGCAGAGGTACATGGGATGCACACATTCACCACGAATTGTCCCCCGATAATGCTGAATGCTGAACTAAATGGACTCCTGGTGTCAATGGAGCTGGACACGGGTGCGAGCCAGTCCATCATGGGCAAAAAGACTTTCGAACGGTTGTGGTGCAACAAGGCCTCAAGGCCAGTCTTAACTCCAGTTCGCACTAGACTAAGAACTTACACTAAAGAAGTGATTCCTGTAATCGGCAGTGCTACCGTAAAAGTCTCCTACGATGGAGCGGTGCACAAGCTACCAATCGGTGGTACCGGGCGATGGTCCCACGCTGCTCGGCAGGAACTGGCTGGGAAAGATACGTTGGAACTGAGACGACATCCGAGTGCTATCGCCCGCTGACAACACTTCATGTGCCCAGGTCTTAAACAAATTTCCTTCGCTGTTCGAACCAGTGCAGATCCACCTAATTTCGGGGCATGACTCATCCATCACAAGTCGTGATGTGGGAAACGCAGCAGCCAATTTGCGCTCAACTCCCACAAACAGCAATGTGATAATGACTAAATAATCGTTTTTTTGTTATAAAAACATGGTTCTATTATGTTGATTGAGGGATAAATATGATGAGAGAAAGGGTAGAGCTCGAAATAGACTGTGGCTGCAACGAGAGGGCATCATTTCACCGATCGAGTTCAGCGAGTGGGCCAGTCCTATTGTCCCAGTCCTCAAGGGAGACGGCACCATCAGAATCTGTGGCGATTACAAAGTAACTATCAATCGTTTCTCCCTGCAGGACCAATACCTACTACCAAAAGCCGACGACCTCTTTGCAATGTTCATGAAGCTGGATCTGGCTTCAGCCTACATGACGCAGGAACTGGAGAAATCATCGAAGACCCTCACCTGCATCAATATGCACAAAGGTCTTTTTGTTTATAACAGGTGCCCGTCTGGAATCTGATCAGCGTCGGCGATATTCCAGAGAAACATGGAAAGTTTACTGAAGTCGGGGTCCCGCACACCATGGTCTTCCAGGACGACATCTTAGTCACAGGTTGGAACACAGTCGAGCACCTGCAGGAGGTTCTTAGTCGACTCAGCCAAGTGGGGCTCAGGTTAAAATGCTCGAAGTGCGTTTTCCTGGCGCCTGAAGTGGAGTTCCTGGGAAGGAGGATTGCGGCGGACGGCATCAGGCCCACCAACGCGAAGACGGAGGCAATCGAGAACGCACCGAGGCCACAGAACGTGATGGAGCTGCGGTCGTTTCTGGGCCTCTTGAACTACTTTGGTAACTTCTTACTGGGTCTCAGCACCCTGCTAGAACCACTACATGTCTTACTACGAAAAGGGGGCAAATGGGTTTGGGGCAAAAGCCAAGAAAATGCCTTTGTAAAAGCGAGAAAATTGTTATGCTCAAACAAATTGCTTGTGTTGTATGATCCATGTAAGCGTTTGGTACTAGCATGTGATGCATCATCATATGGTGTCGGGTGCGTATTGCAACAAACTAACGATTTCGGGAAACTGCAACCAGTTGCTTATGCATCCAAGAGTCTGTCTAAGGCCGTCTAAGAAGCATTAGCGTGTGTCTATGGGGTAAAGAAAATGCATCAATACCTGTTTGGGCTAAAATTTGAATTGGAAACTGACCATAAGCCACTTGTATCCCTGTTTTTCGAGAGTAAAGGGATAAATACCAATGCATCGGCCCGCATCCAGAGATGGCCGCTCACGTTGTCCACATACAACTACGCCATCCGCCGCTGGCCAGGTACAGAAAACTGCGCCAATGCTCTCAGTAGGCTGCCATTGCCCACCACGGGGGTGGAAATGGCGTAGCCCGCAGATCTAGCCATGGTTATGAAAGCATTTCAGAGTGAGCAATTCCCTACCAAAGTAGTTCAAGAGGCCCAGAAACGACCACAGCTCCATCACGTTCTGTGGCCTCGGTGCGTCCTCGATTGCCTCCGTCTTCGCGTTGGTGGGCCTGATGCCGTCCGCCGCAATCCTCTGCCCAGCAGATCAAAACTATTGGGCCCGAGTTTCCACATGATTTGCGCCTGATTTTTAGGAGCAACTGGTGGAGAATGGACTATGTTAGAAATCGCAATTCTCCACATTTTTTTTTCTGCAGTTTTAGTCAGGTAGAACAGTTCCACTTTGGAACAGAATTTTTTCTTCAAAAGGGGGCGTGTCCGGCCACTGACGCCTGATTTGAAAGTTTCCACAGTGAAAACGTACTCCAAACTAACTTAGAATGGAGCAAGTGAAGATTTTTGTAGAACTGAAAAAACCTGTTCTACACATTAAAAAATCAGGCGCAGGTTACAAATTAGGCGTCCAGAACGAGGTGGGGAGGGAAGGGAAGTCATTAAATTCTACAATAAATCCTTATTTATACTTATACAACTATTATACAAATAAATCCAACCTGAATAAAAATTTATAAGCAAAGATTAAATAAACCATCTTACTACCTGTGTGAAAGTGCTTCAGCCAGGAAGAATGCTGTAGCAAGCCTCACAAAACGAGGCAGCCGTTCCCGAAGGCAGGCAGGCGGGAGGGGGGGGGGGGACGGACGACCGAACGCAGGGGGGGGGGGGGGGGGGGGGGGGGAGGGGAGGAAGCCGTTCCAGACGGCGGGCGGGAGGGAGTGAGGGAACCGACCGACCGAACGCGGGGGGGGGGGGGGGGGAAGAAACCGTTCCAGACTGCGGGGAGGGACCCAACCGACTGAAAGCGGGGGGGGGGGGGGGGGGCGAGGAAGCCGTTCCAGACGGCGGGCGGGAGGGAGGGAACCGACCGAACGCAGGGAAGCCGTTCCAGACTGCGGGGAGGGACCCAACCGACCGAAAGCGGGGGGGGCGGGGGAGAGCCGTTCCAGACGGCGGGCGAGCGACCGAACGCAGGGGGGGGGGGGGAGCCGTTCCAGACGGCGAGCGAGCGAGCGGGAGGGACCCAGCCGACCGACCGAAAGCAGCGGGGGGGGGGGAAGGAAGGGAGGAAGCCGTTCCAGACGGCGGAAGGGAGGGAAGGAGGGAAGGAGACAGAAGGCTGCAGGAAGCCTCAGAAATTGAGGAGCCATTTCCCGACGGCAAAAGGGGGAGGTCGTCGGGAAACGGCTGCCTCAACTTTCTGAGGCTTCCTGCAGCCTTCTCAGTGCTGATGTGCTGATGGCAATGGGCTTTTATTAAAAAATGTTCAAAAACTAAACAGCTACAAAGAACTACAAAAATGGCCGAGTGCCAATGTTTCCTTCACACTGCGCGTGCGCGAACGCTCCAACGCGCACGCGCAGCGTTGCCGGCAGGAAAAAAACTAATTTAAATGGTACCCGCCCCCTCCCACTTACAAAATCTGCACGAGTGTAGGCTCCGCCCCCCTGGGCGCCGCGCCAAGCAGGGCGCTCCAGAATCGCGAGTTTTTTTCCGGCGCCGTTTTAGGCGCGAAAAACGGGCGCCCAGCTCGGAGGGGCGCCCGTTTTTTATCGTGTGGAAACTTGGGCCCTATATCTCTAGTCAAAAGCTATGTGCTTCACGGGAGCTGGTCCAGTGTCCCAGTGGAAATGCAGGAAGAGATCAAGCCGTTCCAGCGGCGCAAAGATGAAATGTCTGTTCAGACAGATTGCCTTCTGTGGGGCAATCAAGTAGTGGTCCCCAAGAAGGGCAGAGATAACCTTCATCAATGACCTCCACAGTACCCACCCAGGCATCGTAATGATGAAAGCGATAGGCAGATCCCACGTGTGGTGGCCCGGTATCGATGCGGACTTTGAGTCCTGCGTTCACAGATGTAATACATGCTCACAGTTAAGCAATGTACCCAGGCGCCGCTAAGTTTATGGTCTTGGGCCTCCAAACCGTGGTCTAGGATACACGTCGACTATGCAGGCCCATTCTTGGGTAAAATGTTCCTTGTGGTTGTAGATGCGTACTCCAATGTGAGATAATGTCGGCTAGCATGTCCGCTACCACTACTGAAAGCCTGCGGGACATGTTTGTCACACACGGCTTACCCGACGTCCTGGTGAGCGACAACGGACCATGTTTTACCAGTGCTGAGTTCAAAGAATTCATGACCCGTAACAGGATCAAACATGTCACATCTGCCCCGTTTAAACCAGTGTCCAATGGTCAGGCAGAGAGAGCAGTGCAAACCATCAAGCAAGGCTTGAAGAAGGTAACTGAAGGCTCACTGCAGACTCGCCTATCAAGAGTCCTGCTTAGCTACCACACGAGACTACACTCACTCACTGGGATCCCACCTGCTGAACTGCTCATGAAAAGAGCACTTAAGACAAGGTTCTCGTTAGTTCACCCTGATCTACATGAACAGGTAGAGAGCAGGCGCCTTCAACAAAGTGCATACCATGATAGCACAAATCTGTCACGCGAGATTGAAGCCAATGATCCTGTATTTGTATTAAATTATGGACAAGGTCCCAAGTGGCTTCCAGGCACTGTCGTGGCCAAAGAAGGGAGCAGGGTGTTTCGGTACAAACTTTCAAATGGACTCATTCACCGGAAACACTTGGACCAAATCAAACTCAGATTCATGGACTATCCTGAGCAACCCATCTTGGACCCTACCTTTTTTGATCCCCCAACACACACACCAGTGGCACCCACGGTTGACCACAAAGCAGAACCCATCATCCACAGCAGCCCTGCAGGGCCCAACACACCAGGCAGCCCAGCAAGGCCAGCTGCACAGCAGCCCAGTGAGGGCCCAACAAATGATTCAACAACACCAGCTTTCACACTGAGACAATCAACCAGGGCAAGAAGGGCCCCAGATCGACTCACATTGTAATAGTTACACTATTGACTTTGGGGGCGGGTTTGGGGAGGCGGGGGCGGGGAGGACTGTTGTTATATATGTGAACTTGTATTTACCCAGTACAGCCACCAGAGGGCTCATCACCTGGAGTCCCAAGGAATCCCATAATCCCTTGGGAGCACAGGTATTTAAGGAGGCTTCACAGGTTGGAGAGGCACTCTGGAGACCTGCAATAAAAGACTGCGGTCACACTTTACTTTGAGCTCACAGTGTTCAGTCTGACTCTTTCTCCATACACAACAGAAACAGTGCAAGAGACAGAGGAGGGAGATGTCAGAGTGGGAGTGGAGCAGTGAATTAAATTGACAGGCGACTGGATGCTCAGGGTCACACCTACAGCCTCAGCAGAAGTATTCTGCAAATCAGTCACCCAATCTGCATTTGATCTTCCCAATGCAATACAGTATACTAAATTGCAAGTACAACAAGTAAATCACTGTTTCACCTGGAAGGAGTGTTTGGGGCCCCGGCCAGTGGAAAGGGAAGAGGTAAAAGGGCAGGTGTTGCATCTCCTGCACTTGCAGTGGGAAAAGGAGGGGATAACTGAAGAGTGGACCAGGGTATCGCAGAGGGAGCAGTCCCTTCGGAATGCTGAAAGGGGAAGGGAGGGGAAGATGTGTTTGGTGGTGGGATCATGCTGGAGGTGGCGGAAATGGCAGAGGATGATCCATTGAATATGGAGGCTGGTGGGGTAAAAGGTGAAGACAAGGGGGGAGTGGAAGGGGTGAGAGCAGAAGTGCGGGAAATAAAATGGACTCGGTAAAGGGCCATGTCAACCACAGTAGAGCGGAATCCTCGGTTGAGGAAAGAGGAAGACATATCTGAAGCACTAGTTTTCATCCATTTTGTGAAGACTATAACTGTTGTGTGACATGAGAAACAAACTGCATATTCTAACCAAAATCACACACTGAACAGTTAATTGTTCACATCACATTTAATTGTTTTTACATATAAATCAGCCTCGTCAGCCTAAATTGAAGGGTATTTTGTGCATCAGGGCCAGTAAGTTTAATGCACAGTTAACAGTCTGAAAAAAGATAATGCCCATTTCCAGCCTATAGACCGGAGTAACTGAGGGTAGAAAAAGTTAAAGGACTTTGCATATTCTTCAATTCATATGCAGTGGTCTTCATGAATTTTAATTTTAAATTTCTTATCCTTGAACAAAAGAGTAAACTTACTTCAAATGAACTGTACATTGTTGGTTCTAGCACAGCTCAAACTAATTCTGAGACCAACTTCAAAGGTTACACTTAAAATGAATCAAATATTCCAGTGTTTTAAAGGAGGCTGACCGTATTAGAAAGCGTTTTTTTTTTTAAAAAGAGATAGATCTCTACTGGAACACTAAAATACCACAAAAGTAACTAGATTGTCAATATATATGAAGATAGGGCTGGACTTTTCATTTAGATTGCTACTGCCCAAAAAATGGGTGATGTTCCAGCCTGAGCGTTGTTTCAGCCTTCAGGATCGCTGGAAGATCCGCCCATTTTTGGGATCGCTACTTTCGGCTTTTTTGGGCGGTGGCCGATAGCCCAGCGATATGAAATGGGCCTTCGCGATGAGAGATGGACCTCAGCGATGTGGAAGGCAAGCCTTCCCTAGCAACGGCCTTCTGCGCACGTGTTTTTTTTTGCAAGCAAGTTTTCCAGCGTTTCAGGAGGTCAGGGGTCATCCACACATGGGCAGAAGGCAAAGGGGGGGGGGGGGAAAGAGAGAGAGAGAGAGAGAGAGAGAGAGAGAGAGAGAGAGAGAGAGAGAGAGAGAGAGAGAAAGAAAGAGAGAGAGAGAGAGAGAGAGAGAGAGAGAGAGAGAGAGAATAGAGAGAGAGGAGGAAGGCAGAGATAGAGACAGAGAGCAGAGATCCCAAAGCAAGAGAGATAAGAGAATATAAGCAAATTTTAAAAATGTCAAATGAGTCGGACCACAGTGTTCATGATGTGGAGGGGGGGGGGGGGGAAGAAGGAGAGCAAAACCCTTCTCTGACGAGGCGAACAAGACCCTTGTGCAGGAGGTGCACTCCCGGTGGGCCCAATTAACCCGAGGTGGGCGTGGGAAACCCCCACCCCAGGCATACCGTAAAATCTGGGGCGAGATCGCCGATGTGGTGTCGTTGGCGTCCCAACAGTGCTGGAAGCGCTGGAACAGCCTGGTTGCTTCGGCAAGTGTAAGTATGAGATAGATTTTAAATTGTAATGTTGCACATAATATAAATCTCCAGGATTGAAATTAAGCTTGTTATTCTTACATATATTCCCTGCCAAGATCTAGACTGGGCTTGGAACCGGCACCCTTTTTAAGCCTCAATGTGTCAGTCTCTCCGGCTGCTGTCACTTACACAGTGACCCAGCCTGGACTGGGGGAGAACTGTCCTTGCTCAATGTCTGCCCTGGGACACTTTGGGACATTAGCTCCTGTCACTGCCGAGCTCACCAGCCCTTCAATGGAGATGGTAGGGGAGAGTGATATTTGTGTCAAGCATTAGATCCTAAACACGATCTTTGTTATAACCTTGCATCAATTGTGGATACAAACCCTATTAGCATATAACGTTGGAATCTGTTGTCTTTCCATGATCGTACCTAGGCAATTGGCTTATGCCGTATTCTTTTCACGTTTGCAGAGGAAGATATCGAACAACCGTTCATAGCAGAGGCGCACCGGAGGGGACCCTGCTCAGCTGCAGTCATGTACTAACCTCGATGAGCGAGCAGCCGCACTTGTGGAGACCCATAGTGGCTCGACCACCACCCATGGTGTTGCAGAACCCTCCCATGTGTCACGTGAGTAATGTGTCAAGCAGTGTTAAAAGTAATGTAACATCATTTAATTATAGTGTACGAATGATGTCATGTTATGCATGCAGCCTCTGCGCTACTCTCAGGTTAACAACATAAGAAATAAGAGCAGGAGCAGGCCATCTGTCCCCTTCACTCCGCTCCCCATAAACCTTCACTCCCTTATCATTCTGTCTATCTCCGACCTCCACAGCTCTCTGGGTCACTGAATTCCACATCGATGTACTACCGTATGATGCATTATGATGTAAATCTCTTGGTCCATTTATTGTGGTAGTGCTGCCCCTCCTTCAAATGCCAGTGCAGAGCAAGAATATGTACCCTTCCGTTCTAATAAGTATTTTGCAGGTCCCACACCACCAATGCACAGCGAGGGAAGACCTGAACCTGCACCGTTGCAGGTGGTAATCACCACGGGTGGGGAGGAGGAAGAGGACGATGAGACAACCGAACCGGAGGAGGAGGAGGAGGAACTGGTGGAAACGGAGGATGCCCCGAGCATCCCTCTGCCTCTGCATGTTTTACCTGTGGTACCTGCGGCCAGAATGTCGTCTTCGACAGAAGTAGTGGGATCAAGCGGATTTAAGCCGGCGACGCCAAGGCACATGTTAGTGCTCATGTAGACCCCATGGAGGTCGAGTCAGCGAGATCAGCACACGCCTCCACTGGCTGATCGTATCGAGGGCTTGACCAGACTATGCATGGAGAAACATAGAAACATAGAAAATAGGTGCAGGAGTAGGCCATTCGGCCCTTCAAGCCTGCACCGCCATTCAATATCATGGCCGACCATGGAACCTCAGTACCCCAACCCCTGCCTTCTCTCCATATCCCTTTAGCCATAAGGGCCATAATATCAAACTCTCTTTTGAATATGTCCAATGAACTCGACTCAACAACTTTCTGTGGCAGAGAATTCCACAGGTTCATAACTCTCTGGGTAAAAAAATTTCTCCTCATCTCGGTCCTATATGGCTTAGCCCTTATCCTTAAGACTGTGACCCCTGGTTCTGGACTTCCCCAACATCAGGAACATTCTTCCTGAATCTAACCTGTCCAATCCAATTAGAATTTTCTAAGTTTCTATAAGATCCCCTCTCATTCTTCTAAATTCCAGTGAGTATAAGCCTAGCCAATCCAGTCTTTTCTCATATGTCAGTCCTGCCATCCCGGGAATCAGTCTGGTGAACCTTCGCTGCACTCCCTCAATAGCAAGCACGTCCTTCCTCAGATTAGGAGAACAAAACTGTACACAATATTCCAGGTGTGGGCTCACCGAGGTCCTGTACAACTGCAGTAAGATCTCCCTGCTCCTATACTCAAATCCCCTCACTATGAAGGCCAGCATGCCATTTGCTTTCTTTACTGCCTGCTGTACCTGCATGCCTACCTTCAATGTACCATGACTGATGTACCATGACACCCAGGTCTCGTTGCACCTCCCCTTTTACTAATCTGTCACTATTCAGATAATAATTTGCCTTCGTGATTTTGCCACCAAAGTAGATAATCTCACATTTATCTACATTATACTGCATCTACCATGCATTTGCCCATTCACCTAACCTGTCCAAGTCCCCCTGCAGCCTCCTAGCAACCTCCTCGTAGTTTGCACTGCCACCCAGCTTAGTGTCATCTGCAAACTTGGAGATATTACATTCAATTCCTTCGTCTAAATCATTAATATATATTGTAAAGAGCTGGGGTCCCAGCACTGAACCCTGCGACACCCCACTAGTCATGCCTGCCATTCTGAAAAGGACCCGTTTATCCCGACTCTTTGCTTCCTGTTGTGTACAGTTTTGGTCTCCTAATCTGAGGAAGGACGTTCTTGCTATTGAGGGAGTGCAGCGAAGGTTCACCAGACTGATTCCCGGGATGGCTGAACTGACATATGAGGAGAGACTGGATCGACTGGGCCTTTATTCACTGGAGTTTAGAAAGATGAGAGGGGATCTCATAGAAACATATAAAATTCTGACGGGACTGGACAGGTTAGATACAGGAAAAAATGTTCCTGATGTTGGGGAAGTCCAGAACCAGGGGACACAGTCTTCGGATAAGAGGTAGGCCATTTCGGACTGAGATGAGGAGAAACTTTTTCACTCAGAGAGTTGTTAACCTGTGGAATTCCCTACCGCAGAGAGTTGTTGATGCCAGTTCATTGGATATATTCAAGAGGGAATTAGATATGGCCCTTATGGCTAAAGGAATCAAGGGGTATGGAGAGAAAGCAGGAAAGGGGTACTGAGGGAATGATCAGCCATGATCTTATTGAATGGTGGTGCAGGCTCAAAGGGCCGAATGGCCTACTCCTGCACCTATTTTCTATGTAAATGTCACAGCCAGTTTGTGCACAAACAGAATAACATGCTCACAAAGCACAGGAAAATCGGCTACACTATCTACTGGTAAGTGTGGGAGTGTGACACAGTTAGCTTGCTCTCCTAAGAGAGCTGCACGATAAAACCAGCTCAAGATGTACTTAAAGTACTGAGAAGATTGTTACTGATCACTCTCAATAAATGTATAATTTATATAAAATTTGTGAGGCTGTGTGAACAGATTTCTTGATTACATTTTTACCTACAAACTAACTAAAAACACTTCCCATCATGGTTTAAGAGTTCTACTAGAATGAAAAGAAATATATCACTTGAGTCAATGCATTAATTTGAGATGGATATAGGTCATATTGAGGTAGGAACATTATTAAGATTGAAGAATAAACAAATACAATTTTTGTCAACTATACATTTGTCACATTTAACAGGATTCGTACTTTATGACCAGGATTCTATATTTTCATTTTATTTTTACTGAAGGGGTGGTGCAAACTTAATATTGATCCCAAAGATGCTACAATCAAAAATTATTTCAAATTATTTCCAAATGTAGTACCATAAGGTCAGAAATGGGGATATTCGCTGAAGATTGTACAGTGATCAGTTCCATTCGCAACTCCTCAGATAAACAAACAGTCCTACATGCAGCAAGACCTGGAAAACATTCAGGCTTGTGCTGATAAGTGGCAAGAAACATTCGCGTGACACAAGTCCCAGGTCATGACCATCTCCAACAAGAGAAAGTATAGCCACCTCCACTTGAAATTCAACAGCATTACCATTGCCAAATGCCCCACCATCAACATCCTGGGGGGCGGGGGCGGAATCACCATTGACCAGAAACTTAACTGGACCAGCCACATAAATACTGTGGCTGCAAGAGCAAGTCACAGGCTGAATATTCTGTGGCAAGTGACTCCCCCCCTGACTCCCCAAAGCCTTTCCACCATCTACAAGGCATGAGAGCTAGGAGTGTGATGGAATATTCTCTCCATTTGGCTGGGTGAGTGCCGCTCCAACACCACTCAAGAAGCTCGACACCATCCAGGTCAAAGCAGCCCACTTGATTGGCACCCTATCCACCACCTAAAACATTCACTCCCTCCACCACCGGCGCACCGTGGCTGCAGTGTGTATCATCTACAAGATGCACTGCAGCAACTCGCCAAGACGTCTTCGACAGCACCTCCCAAACCAGTGACCTCTACCACTTAGATGGACAAGGGCAGCAGGTGCATGGGACCATCACCACTTCCAAGTTCCCCTCCAAGTCACACACCATCCTGAATTGGAAATATATCACCGTTCCTTCACTGGTGCTGGATCAAAATCCTGGAACTCCCTATCTAACAGCATTGTGGGAGTATCTTCACCACAAGGACTGCAGCGGTTCAAGATGGTGGCTCACCACCACCTTCTCAAGGGCAATAAATGCTGGCCTTGCTTGGCGCCCACATCCCGTGAATAAAAAAAAAAGGGAAAATCCAATAATGCAACTAATTTGCATATAACAAATTGCATCAAGTTTCACCAAACTTCTGAAAAGTAAATTAATAGCAATCTTTTGCTACTGAATTACAAACTCCAGACTCAAAAACACATTAATCTAGGGTCATGATCAGTTTAAAAAAAAAGGTACAGAACTTGGTAACTGGCCTAAATTTGATTTCCTGTAAGCCAACAATAACAGACATACAATTGATTCAGTACAACTTCAAACATCTGATGTAACTAATACCAATAAAAAGAGATTAAAAATTGCAAATGGGTCAAGCAATTCATTAGATAGTTCAAGAAAATGCAAAATGCTTTTACTATTGAATAATGCACACATCTGGAAAATTAAAATAAATGAACCTCTGATCATTTAAATAAATTACACATTAGATTTCCAGTCAAAAATCCCAACACAACTAGGCAGGCTGCAGTATACAGGTGACTAATAATCAGCTGGAATTAAAAATGACAAATTGATACCACCAAATATTCTACACTGGATTTAGAGATCACGCAAAGTCAAAAATAAATCCGTGTTCTGAATCATACCTAAAGGCACACAATTTGTGACAGAGTTCCACTATGGATGCAGAGAGTCAGAATCAGTCCAAGAAACACATACTACCTTTACACCCATCAGAATTCATTACATCTCAACACCTGTTGATATATTTAGTGTATGGTTACACGCTGATTACGCTACTGGACTATTTAATCTAGAGGCTTGAACTAATAATCCAGAAAATGAGTGCTCAAATCACTCCATGGCAGTTTGAGAATTTGAGTTCAGTAATAAATAAACCTAGAAGAAAGACCTGACATCAGTAAAAGTGTCCATGAAGTTGTCTGATTATCGTTAAAAACCCAACTGGAACTGGTTCACCAATGTCCTTTAGGGAAGGAAATCTGCCATCCTTACCGGTCCTGAGGAGTGACCACCGCACAATCCTTGTGGACACCAAGTCCCACTTTCACACTAAGAACACCCTCCATCGCATAGTGTGGCACTATCACCAGGCTAAGATCAGATCTAGCAGCTAAAAACTGGGCATTCCTGTGACGGTGTGGGCCATTAAGAGGAGCAGAATTGTATTCTACCACAATCGGTAACTTCATGTCTCGGCATATCCCTCACTCCCCGATCAACATCAAACCAGATGAGGATTGTAGAAGAGCATGCTGGAAGCAGCACCAGGAGAATCTGAAAATTAGCTACCAATTTGGTGAAGTTGCATGCTAAACAGCAGAAGCATCATGCTATAGACAGAGGTAAACGATCGCACAACCAATGGATCAGATCAATGCTCTGCAGTCCAGCCACATCCAGTGTCCAATGGTGGTGGACAACTAAACAACTAACGGAAGGAGGAAGAGGCTCCATGAACATCCTCATCCTCAATGATGGCAGAACCCAACACAAGTGCAAAAAAGACAAGGTTGAAGCTTTTGCAACTATCTTCAGCCAGGAATGAATGATCCATCTCTGCCTCCTCTGGAGGTCCCCACCATTACAGATGCCATTCTTCCGCCTATTCACTTCAAGTCTAGGGCCCCAACGACATCCCGTAGTGCTGAAGAACTGTACTCCAGAACTACAAGACTGGCATCTACTGAACAATGTGGAAAATTGTTCAGGCATGTCCTGTCCACAAAAGGACAAATCCAACCCAACCAATTACCACCCCATCAGTCTGTTCACAATCATCAGCAAAGTGATGGAAGGAGTAGCCAACAGTGTTATCAAGTGGTCCATGCTCACCAATGGTTAAGTTTAGGTTCCGCCAGGAATACTTGGCTCCGGATCATCCTTCTAGTTTTGGTCCCGAAATGGACACAAGAGCTGAATTCAAGAAGTGAGGTGAAAGTGACTGCTCTTGACATCAACATTCAACCGAGTGCGGCAAAGAGCCCTAGTTAAACTGAAGTCAACTGGGATCAGAGGAAAAGTCTCCAGTGGCAACAACAACATGTATTTATATTGCGCCTTTAATGTAGTAAAACATCACAAGGCACTTCACAGGAGCGTTATCAAACAAAATTTGACACCGATTCACACAAGGTGATTATTATGGCAGATGAGGTAGGTTTTAAAGGAGCATCTTAAATGAGGAAAGTGAGGTAGAGAGAGGTGGCAAGGTTTTGGGAGAGAATTCCAGAGCTTAGGGTTGAGGCAACTGATGGCACTGCAGTCAATGGTGAAGAACTGTACTCCAGAACTACAAGACTGGCATCTACTGAACAGTATGGAAAATTGCTCAAGCATGTCCTGTCCACAAAAAGGACAAATCCAACCCAACCAATTACCACCCCATCAGTCTGCTCATAATCATCAGCAAAGTGATGGAAGGAGTAGCCAACAGTGTTATCAAGTGGTCCATGCTCACCAATGCTTAAGTTGAGGTTCCACCAAGAATACTTAATTTAGGAGCAATTAAAATCAGGGATGTGCAAGAGGCCAGAATTGGAGAAGCGCAGGTATCTGATGGCTGAAGTAGGTTAGAGTTAAGGAGGGGCAAGGCCAGGGAGGGATTTTAAAGCAAGTATGAGAATTTTAAAATCGAGGCATTGCTCCAACAGGATCCACCAAAGATGAGTGAGCACAGGAGTGATGGGTGAACAGGACTTGGTGCGAGTTAGGACACAGGTAGCAGAATTTTGGATGAGCTCAAGTTTATGGAGGGTGGAAGATGGGAGGCCAACCATGAATGTGGTGGAATAGTCAAGTCTAGAGATAACAAAGCATGGATGGCAGCATACGAGTGGAGTCAGGGGCGATGTCAGAGGTGGAAGTAGGAGGTCTTAGAGATGGTGCAGAAGCTTATCTCAGGGTTTTACAACACCAAGGTTGCAAACAGTCTGGTTCAGCCTCAGATAGTTGCCGAGAGAGATAGATTCGGTGGCTGGGGAACAGAGTTTGTGGTAAGCAGCACTTCCCAAATTGACCACCCCCAACCACCTTGGGGGACAAGGGCAACAGGGCCATGGGAACACCATCACTTCCAAATTCCTCTCTTAAGTCACATGCTATCCTGACTTGGACATGTATCGCTATTCCTTCATCATTGCTGGGTCAAACTTCTTACCTAGAAGTACCTTCACCACACGGACTGCAGCGATTCAAGGCAACAGCTCACCACCACTTTCTCAAGGACAACTAGCAAAAAGGACAATAAATATCAACCGTGCCAGAAATGCCTCTCTCCCAAGAATGAATTAAAATAAAATAAACTGCATGACAAATTTGCTGATTCCAGTAGGGGGCAATATAATATAAAGTACACTTGTAACTCATAGAATGAAAGGATTGGGCTGCTTCCCCCATCATTCAAAAATGTCAACAATCGATATCCTAACTTGCTAGGGAGATTGTAATTCCCCCTCCCCCTTTCCTCCCTTCCTGAAGGCTTGTGCTGGAGTAAAGTTCTGTAGGCACTGGTAGTCCATATGCAAGGTAGAAAGCAAGTGTCGACTTTAGGGGAAGAGGGGACATCACCGCCAAGCACAAAACTACCGTCACCCAATATTCACACTTGCGTATTTTCCTACAGGGATCACCACAGAGCAATCAGCAGCAGACACCTGGTTTATTTTTTTCCTTCTTTGCCCTGGGACATAAAACTTTAGCACCCAACTTTTACCCCTACTTAAGCAGAGACTGTGAATTCAGTAGGAAAAAAGCACCATGTAATGGAGCTACATATAGCGGCATAACCAAGCAGAAATTGGGCTTTGCTGCACTGGTTAGCTCAGTTACTTGGTACCTTTACCTACTAAATGCTGGAGAATGCAGTTACTTTTGCAAACATGACAGAAGTGATCCTCAGTAAAATTTCAATGCAGATATTCAGCAAACTAAAATGTTTGAAATAAAATATTGGTCCCTGGTTTCTAGCAAAAGCTGTTATGAAAGGAGATGTAATATCATTTGCCTGAGTAAAAGATGCTCTCTATGTGCCAACAACCCATTTTCAAAAAGCATCCAACCATATAAAAACCAAAGTAACAGCAAATTGAAAACACACCAATTTCATTTAAACATAGGTTTGTACTTTGAAACTTATTCCCTCCAATTCTTGGAGATTCAACACTAACCAGAAGTTGCCTCAATTTCCCATGGCACACAACAGAACACAGACTACATTCAGAGACGTTATCAGCATTGGTTAACCTCAGAGTGGTCTGGAATGGAGCCAGTGTTGAAGGCGAATTCAAGAATTTGACGAGCTGACCTTAAATCATTAGACTGCAGTATCTTGCATCACATAATTTTTTTTCTAGTCACACACATGATGTACATCACAAGATTAAATATTTAATAATCAGTCTTGGCACTTTACTCTTTAGTGCATGGATTGTGAATATCTTCAGCTACTCAGACTCATCACCATTTTGAAAAAAGATACGATTCATCAAGGTAATGCTTTTTAAAAAAAAATCTGCTCCATGTCTCCGAGATTTACCCAACTTCTCGATGATCCACCTCCTTCCACACTTGGGGCGAAAGATAGAAGCAGCATAGATTAGATTCTGATATTGTGTATCTGCTGTTTAGTGTATTCGCTGTTCCTTCAGTGCGTCCAAACAGAGAGAAAAGCTGTGTAATATTAGTCAGAAATTCCTATCCCCCCTCCTACCTAGTATACAAACTTAGAGGCTACTTCTGACCTGGGGAATCACTCTTTTCCTTCCAAAAGGAATATTTCTGTGTACGATAAATGAGTTGTTTTAACGATTTATGGAAATAGAACTGATGACCAGGTGCACTGGATTGAGGAAAATTACTTTAACGACTCCTTTCAAGGATTTCTTTACGAGAAACAGGGTGGTTTTTGCTTATGGTTTCCACAGCACATTAATCAAAGCTGTTTTCATTTCTTGTTCTGCTCAATTATTTTTAGAATTGCTGGAGGCAAAGTAAAACAGCATTTACCAATGAAACACTGCCTTGCAAAACTACTAGCCTCAAGATTGACAGACATTTCAGTAATGCATCCAAAAATAATAATGGTCTAATCTTTCATGTGTGGATGAATATCTGAAATGGCATTTCTGTATTAAATGTAAGGATAGTCAACATGAAAAAATAAATTAAGGTATTGCAATACAATATAAACCAACTATTACTACATTCCAAATGCATCAGCAGTGAAGGCCAAAACTAAACACAGAAGGTAACTCTTAATTAAATCTCCACAAGCCAATTACGGTATAAGTTTAAAAAAAAATACAAGCAATTGAGTAAAATTTAATTTCTTGGGCACCTCGAGTAAGGAGTTCCTATTTGGCCCAACATGCAAATCTTTTTATATCCATGTCAGAGTCATCAAACTTACTCTACCTCCAGTTCCCTGCTCCCTACTCATAACCCTTCAATATTCTTATATTTACCATAAATGTGTGAATGAGTTGACTTCAATAGCATTGATGTATTTCATATTCTAATGTGTGGGGGGGAAAAAAATCATTCCAGCCTCCCCCTTTAAGCTCCTACTGCTAATCCTAAATTTAGGCATCCTTCCTCCTAATTCACCAAACAATGAAATAACCTTTCATTACTTACCTGCCAAAACATTTCTACAGGTGGAACGTCCAAAATCCGTAAGCCTCGGGACCAAGGCCGTTCCGGATTTTGGGTATTTCCGGATTTCAGAATGTCTTTCGGACGCCCCGAATATGGAAAAACCTGGGCCGAGGTTCGGTATTACCAGATTTCGGACCGTCTTTCCAGTGTCCCGAAACCGGAAAGGCCGGGGCCGAGGTGAGGAAAAGGTGAGGGGTGGGGGGGTGGAGGGAGCCCGGCGACCCAGCGGGGAGGTGAATCTGGCAGCCTAGCAGGGGGGGTGGGGGAGGGGGGTGAGTCGAGAATGGAGTGGAGGGGGGGGGGGGGGGGGTTCAGAAGTTCTGGGTCAGGGGTCGGCAGCCAGGAAAAACCTGCGTTGAAGACCTGCAAAAAAGGTACGTTAAAAGTTTTTTAAAATTCTTTTTCAGTGGTTAATTTGGTTTTTAAAAAATGGCCGGATTTCGGACGTTCAACCTGTATTAGATCCTCCCTTAGCCTTCTCTACTCCAGTGAACCATAGGATTCTGATCAATATTAATTAAATTCTGACTTTTCTCTCAAATATTTACAGCACAGGAGGCCATTCGGCCCATTGTTTCTGCGCTGGCCGAAAAAGAGCTATCCAGTCTAATCCCACTTTCCAGCTCTTGGTTTGTAGCCATGTAGGTTATGGCACTTCAATGTATATCCAATTACTTTTCAAATGCGATTTTAACCTGCGAGGACCTTCAACAGCAGGTCGTGGCCTTAAAGGAGGAGCAGCTTGGAGCATACCACTTCAGGTACAGCGCGTGCTGGTGCAAGAGAGCGACAGCTGTGAAGAGGGCGACTGGATTGGACGTCACCAAAATCCAGGTTGCTGATTGGAACACGGGCAAGTACATCAGGGCGGCGAGGTCGAGGTGAAGGAGCGACGAAGTCGGGACGGAGGAGCGGCGAGAGATCATGGAGCGACGTGATCAGGGCCCAGGAGAGGCGTGGTCCCAGGGCCAGCACAGGCCAGCCCACACTGCGATGTATGTGCACACAAGATCCGTGCAGCAGAGCAGGTCTCCAGTCATCTTGGGTAATCCTTGCCACTGGACCAAGACCTAGCTCTGTCAAGCCTGCGTGGTGGCTGGTATGCAACTGCCTCCACTCGTTAAAAAAAATCTACGCACAGGCATCTTCCACCCTTCAACATCTAGTTCAGGATCTGGAATATTAGGTCCTTCATTGAAACACCTGTGAACTCATCCCTTTTTGGCGTGGAAGCAAGTCATCCTCGACATGAGGAACCACCTATAATGATGATGATGATGAAGAAGAAATGCGCTGAGGGTTTCGGTCACCCTTTCAGGCAGTGAGTTCTAGACACCTACCACCCTCTGGGTGAAAACAGTTCTCCTCAACTCCCCTCTAATCCTTCTACCAATTACTTTAAACCTATGCCCTTGGTTATTGACCTCCCTGCTGAGAGAAATAGGTCCTTCCTATCCACTATCCACTAAGAAAGACACAAATAACCTTCCGGAAATACTAGGGGACCGAGGGTCTAGCGAGAAGGAGGAACTGAAAGAAATCCTTATTAGTCAGGAAATTGTGTTAGGGAAATTCATGGGATTGAAGGCCGATAAATCCCCAGGGCCTGATGGTCTGCATCCCAGAGTACTTAAGGAGGTGGCCTTAGAAATAGCGGATGCATTGGTGGTCATTTTCCAACATTCTATAGACTCTGGATCAGTTCCTATGGATTGGAGGGTAGCTAATGTAACCCCACTTTTTAAAAAAGGAGGAAGAGAGAAAACAAGGAATTATAAATCGGTTAGCCTGACATCGGTAGTGGGGAAAATGCTGGAATCAAAAATTAAAGATGTAATAGCAGCGCATTTGGAAAGCAGTGATAGGATCGGTCCAAGTCAGCATGGATTTATGAAAGGGAAATCAGGCTCGACAAATCTTCTAGAATTTTTGAGGATGTAACTAGTAGAGTGGACAAGGAAGAACCAGTGGATGTGGTGTATTTGGACTTTCAAAAGGCTTTTGACAAGGTCCCACACAAGAGATTAGAGTGCAAAATTAAGGCACATGGTATTGGGGGGTAATGTATTGACGTGGATAGAGAACTGGTTGGCAGGCAGGAAGCAAAGAGTAGGAATAAACAGGTCCTTTTCAGAATGGCAGGCAGTGACTAGTCGGGTAGGGCAAGGTTCAGTGCTGGGACCCCAGCTATTTACAATATACATTAATGATTTAGACGAAGGAATTGAATGTAATATCTCCAAGTTTGCAGATGACATTAAGCTGGGTGGCAGTGTGAGCTGTGAAGAGGATGCTAAGAGGCTGCAGGGTGACTTGGACAGGTTAGGTGAGTGGGCAAATGCATGGCAGAGACAGTATAATGTAGATAAATGTGAGGTTATCCACTTTGGTGGCAAAAACACAAAGGCAGATTATCTGAATGCTGACAGATTAGGAAAAGGGGAGGTGCAACGAGACTTGGGTGTCATGGTACATCAGTCATTGAAAGTTGGCATGCAGGTACAGCAGGCGGTGAAGAAAACAAATGGCATGTTGGCCTTCATAGCGTGAGGATTTGAATATAGGAGCAGGGAGGTCTTACTGCAGTTGTACAGGGCCTTGGTGAGGCCACACCTGGAATAGTGTACAGTTTTGGTCTCCTAATCTGAGGAAGGACATTCTTGCTATTGAGGGTGTGCAGCGAAGGTTCACCAGACTGATTCCCAGGATGGCAGGACTGTCATAAGAAAGACTGGATCGACTAGGCTTATTGGAATTTAAAAGAATGAGAGGGGATCTCATAGAAACATAAAATTCTGACTGGATTGGACAGGTTAGATGCAGGAAGAACGTTCCCGATGTTGGGGAAGTCCAGAACCAGGGGTCACAGTCTAAGGATAAGAGGTAAGCCATTTAGGACCGAGATGAGGAGAAACTTCTTCACTCAGAATTATGAACCTGTGGAATTGTCTACCACAGAAAGTTGTTGAAGCCAGTTCGTTAGATATATTCAAAAGGGAGTTAGATGTGGCCCTTACAGCTAAAGGGATCAAGGAGTATGGAGAGAAAGCAGGAATGGGGTACTAAAGTTTCATGATCAGCCATGATCATATTGAATTGTGGTGCAGGCTCGAAGGGCCGAATGGCCTACTCCTGCACCTATTTTCTATGTTTCTATCTAGGCATCTCAATTAAATCTATCAGCCTCCTGTTCCAAAGAAAACAACCTTTTCTCATAGCTAATAGTCTCGAGTCCTGGGAATATCCTTGTAAATCTCCTCTGTACCCTCTCTAGTGCAATCACATCTTTCCTGTAATGTGAAAAGCAGAATTGTACACCATACTCTTGCTGTGGCCTAGTGTTTTATACAGTTAAAGCATAACCTCCCTACTCTTGTATTCTATGCCTTGGCTAATGCCTATTTCCTATCATTCTGTACAACATTTTATTACATTATTAATTTCAACGGTTAGCAAAAGCTCACTCTTGCATACTAAAATAATGTATCCCAAAGGCAATTCCGTATCATTTATACATTTTGCATCTATACAGAAATAATAAAAACCTCAATACAAATTTTTGAGCTTGCTCAAACTCTCCCCATGAAATTAATGTTACATAGAATCTCTAATAAAATGTAGCCTAACCTAGGTTTGAAGAAGAAATTAGGGTATCATTTGGACTTCTGGGTCTTCACTCAGATTCAAAAGATTATATGGCAAAAAATAACACAATTTTTACACAATTATATATGCTACAGCACACAATAGAATGGTTACAGCACAGAAGGAAGTCATTCGGCCTGTCGAGCTCAGGCCAGCTCTTTGGAAAAGCACTTCAGCTACTCCCACTTCCCTGCCCTTTCCCTGTAGCCCTACAAGTTTTTTTTCCTTTAGGTACTTATCCAATTCCCTTTTGAAAGCCACAATTGAATTCACCTCCACCAACTGCCACCAGATCATAACCATTCATAATAACTTAATACGAGCAGGAATAGGCCATTTGGCCCCTCGAGCCGGCTCCACCATTCGATAAGATCATGGCTGATCTTATCTTGGCTTCAACTCCACTTCCCTGCCCGATTCCCATAACGCTCGACTCCCTCATCGTTCAAAAATATGTCCATCTCCTCCTTAAATATATTCAATGACCCAGTGTCCACAGCTCTCTGTGGTAGAGAATTCCAAAGATTCATGACCCTCAGAAGAAATTCCTCCTCATCTCAGTTTTAAATGGACGACCACTTATTCTGAAACTATGACCCCTAGTTTTAGATTCCCCCACAAGGGGAAACATCCTCTCTGCATCTACCCTGTCAAACCACCTCAGAATCTTATACATTTCAATAAGATTACCTTTCATTTTTCTAAACTCCAATGAGAATAGGCCCAACCTGCTCAACCTTTCTTCATATGACAATCCCTTCATCTCAGGAATCAAACTCGTGAACCTTCTCTGAACTGCCTCCAATGCAATGTATATCCTTCCTGAAATAAGGAGACCAAAACTATACGCAGTAGACCAGGTGTAGTCTCACCAATGCCCTGTACACGTCCCTGCTTTTATACTCCATCCCCATTGCAATAAAGGCCAACATTCCATTTGCCTTTCTAATTACTTGCTGTACCTGCATGCTAACTATTTGTGTTTCAAGTACAAGGACCCCCAGGTCCCTCAGTACCGCAGTATTTTGTAATCTCTCCCGAATTAAATAATAATTTGCTTTATTTTTCCTACCAAAGTGCATAACCTCTCATTTTCCCACATTATACACCTACCAATTTTTGCCCACTTAGCCTATCTATATCCTTTTGCAGATTATTGTGTCCTCCTCACAATTTGCTTCTCCACCTATCTTTATGTTAGTAAATTTGACTACATTACACTCTGATCCTTCATCTAAGTCATTAATATAGATTGTAAATTGTTGAGGCTCCAGCACTGATCCCTGTGGCACCCCACTAGTTACAGTTTGTCAACCGGAAAATCACCCATTTATCCTGACTCTCTATTTTCTGTTAGATAGCCAATCCTCTATTCATGCTAATTTATTACCCCCAACCCAGTGAATTCTTACCTTGTGCAGTAACCTTTTATGTGGCACCTTACTGAATGCCTCCTGGAAATCCAAATACACCACATCCACGAGTTCCCCCTTATCCACCCTACTCGTTACATCCTCAAAGAACTCCAGCAAATTTGTCAAATATGATTTCCATTTCATAAACCATACTGACTCTGCTTGACTGTATTATGATTTTCTAAATGTCCTGCTATTTATTCCTTAATAATAGACTCCAGCATTTTCCCAGTGACAGATGCTAGGCTAACTGGTCTACAGTTTCCTGCTTTCTGTCTCCCTCCTTTCTTAAATAGGGGCATTACATTTGTGGTTTTCCAATCCGCTGGGACCTCTCCAGAATACAGGGGATTTTGCTAGATTACAACCAATGCATTCAGTATCTCTGCAGCCACTTCTTTTAAGACACTCGGCTGCAGGCCATCAGGTCCAGGGGACTTGTCCACCTTTGGTCCCAGTAGTTTGCCTAGTACCTTTTCTCCAGTGATCGTGGTTGTTTTAAGTTCCCTCTTGATTAACAATTATTGGGATGCTTTTAGTGTCTTCTACCTTGAAGACCGATATAAAATATTTGTTGAAAGTCTCTGCCATTTCCCCGTTTCCCATGATAAATTCTTCAGTCTCATCCTCTGAGGGACCAACATTTACTTTAGCTATTCTCTTTATTTTTATATACCTGTAGAAGCACTTATTGTCTGTTTTTATATCTTTTGCTAGTTAACTCTCAATCCATCTTCTCTGTTATTTTTTTGTTGTCTTTTGCTGGTTTCTAAAAATTTCCCAATCCTCTGGTCTTCCACTGATCGTCGCAACATTGTATGACTTTGTTTTACATAAGAACATAATAAATAGGAGCAGGAGTAGGCCATATGGCCCCTCAAGCCTGCTCCGCCATTTAATACGATCATGGCCGATCCGATCATGGCCGATCCGATCATGGACTCAGGTCCACTTCCCTGCCCGCTCCCCATAACCCCTTATTCCCTTATCGGTTAAGAAACTGTCTATCTCTGTCTCAAATTTATTCAATGTCCCAGCTTCCACAGCTCTCTGAGGCAGCGAATTCCACAAATACACAACCCTAAGAAATTCTTCCTCATCTCAGTTTTAAATGGGCGGTCCATCATTCAAAGATTATACCCCTTAGTTCTAGTTTCCCCTATCAGTGAAAACATCCTCGCTGCATCCACCTTGTCAAGCCCCCTCATAATCTTACACGTTTCGATAAGATCACCTCTCATTCCTCTGAATTCCAATGAGTAGAGGCCCAACCTACTCAACCTTTCCTCATAAGTCAACTCCCTCATCCCCGGAATCAACCTAGTGAACCTTCTCTGAACTGCCTCCAAAGCAAGTATATCCTTTCGTAAATATGGAAACCAAAACTATATGCAGTATTCCAGGTGTGGCCTCACCAATACCCTGTATAATTGTAGGAAGACTTCCCTGCTTTTATACTCCATCCCCTTAGCAATAAAGGCCAAGATTCCATTGGCTTTCCTGATCACTTGCTGTACCTGCATACTAACCTTTTGTGTTTCATGCACAAGTACACCCAGGTCCTGCTGTACTGCAGCACTTTGCAATTTTTCTCCATTTAAATAATAACTTGCTCTTTGATTTTTTTTCTGCCAAAGTGCATGACCTCACACTTTATAACATTATACTCCATCTGCCAAATTTTTGCCCATTCACTTAGCCTGTCTATATCCTTTTGCAGATTTTGTGTCCTCCTCACATTTTGATACCATTCTTCACTTCCTTAGTTAGCCACCGATGGTTCATCTTTCTCATATATCTTTGGAATATATCTTTGCTGAGAGTTCTGAAATAGATCCTTACATGTCAGCCACTGCCCTACCCTGTAATCAGTTTTCCCAATCCACTTTAGCTAACTCTGTCTTCATACCTTTGTAATTGCCTTTATTTAAGTTCAGTACACTAGTTTGAGACCTAGCTTTCTCAGCCTCAAACTGAATTTGGAATTCAACTATGCTATGATCACTCTTCCCAAGAAGATCCTTTACTATGAGATCATTAATTAATCCAATTTCATTACACATTACCAGATCTAAAATAGTCTGCTCCCCGGTTGGTTCCACAACATATTGTTCGAAAAAACCATCCCGAATACATTGTGAACTCTTCCTGAAGGCTACCTTTGCCAATTTGATTTGTCCAATCAATATCAAGTTAAAATTGCCCATGATTATTGCCGTACTTTTCTTACAAGCCTCCATTATTTCTTGATTTATACTCAGTCCTACAGTGTAGCTACTGTTGGGGGGCCTATAGACTACTCCCACCAGTGACTTCTTTCCCTTATTATTTCTTATCTCCACCCAAACTGATTCAACATCTTGATCTTCTGAGCCAATATCATTTCTCACTACTGCACTGATCTCATCCTTTATTAACAGAGCTACCCCACCTCATTTTCTTTTCACCTATCTCTCCGAAATGTCAAATGCTCGCTGCATAAAAAAGTTTTTCCTCATGTTGCCTTTAGTTCTTTTGCCAACCACCTTAAATCTGTGTCCTCTGATTCTTGACCCTGCCGCCAATTGCAACAGTTTCCCACAACTACTCTGTCCAGATCCATCATGATTTTGAACACCTCTATCAAATCTCTCCTCAACTTTCTCTGCTCTAAGGAGAACAACCCCAGCTTCTCCAGTCTATCCACGTAATTGAAGTCCCTCATCCATGGAACCATTTTCGTAAATATTTTCTGCACCTTCTCCAAGGCCTTCAACATCCTTTGACCTGCAAATCCCCGGTACCTTACGAAGGCCTTTGACACTGTTAACCGCGAGGGACTATGGAGTGTCCTCCTCCATTTCAGTGCCAACCCGCTTCTCGATCTTCCTCGCTGCCATGCTCCACCTCATATTCAACAAGCTCCCCACTGGAGTGGAACTAAACTATAGAACCAGTGGGCTCCTGTTCAACCTTCGTCACTCCAGGCCAGATCCAAGACCACTCCATTCTCTGTCGTCGAACTACAATACGCGGACGACGGTTGCGTTTGCGCACAGAGGCTGAACTCCAAGTCATCGTCAACATCTTCACCGAGGCGTACGAAAGCATGGGCTTTACACTAAACATTTGTAAGACAAAGGTCCCCCGCCAACCTGACCCCTCTACACAGCACTGCCTCGCAGTCATCAAGATCCATAGCGCAGCCCTGGACAACGTGGCCCACTTTCCATAACTCGGGAGCCTTTTCTCAGCAAGAGCAGACATAAACGACGAGGTTCAACACCGCCTCCAGTGCGCCAACGCAGCCTTCGGCCGCATGAGAAAGAGTGTTCGAAGATCAGACCCTCAAATCTGACACCAAGCTTATGGTCTACAGGGCTGTAGTGATACCCACCCTCCTGTATGGCTCAGAGACGTGGACCATTTACAGCAGAGACCTCAAATCGCTGGAGAAATACCAATGATGTCTCCGCAAGATCCTGCAAATCCCCTGGGAGGTTAAGATGCACCAACGTCAGTGTTCTCGATCAGCCAACATCGAAACATTGACCACACTCGACCAGCTCCGTTGGGCAGGCCACAATGTCCGCATGCCCGACACAAGACTCCCAAAGCAAGCGTTTCAAGGACACCCTCAAAGCCTCCTTGATAAAGTGCAACATCCGCACTGGCACCTGGGAATCCTTGGCCAAAGACCGCCCTAACTGGAGGAAGAGCATCCGGGAGGGCGCTGAGCACCTCGAGTCTCGTTGCCAAGAGCATGCAGAAAACAAGCACAGGCAGCGGAAGGAGCGTGCGGCAAATCAGACTCCCCACCCACCCTTTCCTCCAACGACTGTCTGTCCCACCTGCGACAGAGACTGTAATTTCCGTAATGGACTGACTGTTCAGTCAACCTGAGAACTATCTTTTGGCGTGGAAGCAAGTCTTCCTCGATTTCGAGGGACTGCCGATGATGATGATGAAGAAAGTGCGGTGGACACAATACCTTCAACGATTTGTGTGCATTTGCTCCCAGGTCTCTTTGTTCATGCACCCCCTTTTAGAATTGTACCTTTAAGTTTATATTGACTTTCCACATTCTTCCTACCAAAATGTATCACTTAGCACTTTTCTGCATTACGTTTCATCTGCCAAATATCTGCCCATACCAGCCTGTCTATGTCCTCTTGAAATCTATTATCCTGCTCACTGTTCACTATACTTCCAAGTTTTGTGTCATCTGCAAATTTTGAAATTATGCCCTGTACACCCATGTCCAATTTATTAATATACATCAAGAAAAGCAGTGGTCTTTGTATCAACCTCTTGAGTAACACCACTGTATACCTTACTCCAGTCCAAAAAACAGCCGTTCACAACTACTCTCTGTTTCCTGTCACTTAGCCAATTTCGTATCCATACTGCCACTGTCCCTTTTATTCCATGGGCTTCAACTTTACTGGCAAGCCTATTATGTGGCATTTTATTAAACTCCTTTTGGAAGTCCACATTAACCACATTGCCCTCATCAACCCTCGCTGTTACCTCATCAAAAAAAACTTGATCGGGTTAGTTAAACACGCTTTGCCTTTAACAAATCCGTGCTGGTTTTCCTTAATTAATCCATACTCGTCCAAGTGAATGTTAATTTTGTCCTGGGTTATCGTTTCTAAAAGCTTCCCCACCACCGAGGTTAAATAGGCCATTCGGCTCATCCAGCTCATCATGCCCAAGCCACTCAAATCACACACCAATCCTCACTCATAACTATTCAATTCCCTTTTGAAAGTATTTATGAACATTGTCAACTATGCCCTCCCCCCACCGCTCTTCAATTCTTTTCGTATTTCCTTACGTTCATACCCTTTCATTACCATCTCACCAACCACTAGAAAAAATCTGAGCTCTATCATATACACTCTGTCATAACTTAAGACCTCTATCGAGTGACCCCTCGACATGCTCCTGTGAAAAAAGCCCAAACTTCTCAAGTCTCTCTTCATAACTGTAACCCCCTAATTCCTGGTAACAATCTAGTGATCCAAGATGCACCTTTTCCATTGCTTTTATGTCCTTCCTGTAACAGGCTCTCCAAAAATTAATACAATATTCCAACTGAAGTCTAACGAAGGTATAGTACAAGTTTATTATCCCATGGCTTTTGTAGACAGAATGGCAGTGACTAGTGGGGTACCACAAGGTTCAGTGCTGGGACTCCAGCTATTTACAATATATATTAATGATTTGGACGAAGGAATTGAATGTAATGTCTCCAAGTTTGCAGATGACACTAAGCTGGGTGGTGATGTGAGGAGGATGCTTAGAGGCTGCAGGGTGGCTTGGACAGGTTAGGTGAGTGGGCAAATGCATGGCAGATGCAGTATAATGTAGATAAATGTGAGGTTATCCACTTTGGTGGCAAAAACACGAAGGCAGAATATTATCTGAACGGTGACAGATTAGGAAAAGGGGAGGTGCAACGCAATCTGGATGTCATGGTACATCAGCCATTGAAAATTAGGTACAGCAGGCGGTGAAGGCGGAAAATGGCACGCTGACCTTCAGAGAGGATGTGAGTATAGCAGCAGGGAGGTCTTACTGCAGTTGTACAGGGCCTTGGTGAGGCCACACTTTGAATATTGTCTACAGTTTTGGCTTCCTAATCTGAGGAAGGACATTCTTGCTATTGATGGTGTGCAGCGAAGGTTCACCAGACTGATTCCCGGGATGGCAGGACTGACATATGAAGAAAGACTGGATCAACTAGGCTTATATTCACTGGAATTTAGATGAATGAGAGGCGATCTCCTAGAAACATAAAATTCTGACGGGATTGGACAGGTTAGATGCAGGAAGAATGTTCCCGATATTGGGGAAGTCCAGAACCAGGGGTCACAGTCTAAGGATAAGGGGTAAGCCATTTCGGACAGAGATGAGGAGAAACTTCTTCACCCAGAGAGTGGTGAACCTGTGGAATTGTCTACCACAGAAAGTTGTTGAGGCCAGTTCATTAGATATATTCAAAAGGGAGTTCGATGTGGCCCTTTCGGCTAAAGGGATCAAGGGGTATGGAGAGAAAGCAGGAATGAGGTACTGAAGTTGCATGATCAGCCATGATCATATTGAATGGTGGTGCAGGCGCGAAGGGTCAAATGACCTACTCCTGCACCTATTTTCTATGTTTCTAGATTAAAAACCAGAAGACAATATTCTGTCATTTTTTTGTCCTACTTGCGCTACCTGTGTATCTACACAAAGTCCTTCGACTCCGATACTCCATTAAGATTTTGCCACTAGAGGTAGGCTTCCTTCCCCTACTCTAACTTCCAAAATGTATTACTTCACATTTTTCGCCAATTATCTATAGCTGCCACCCATCTATCCCACCAGCCTATCTATGCTCTTGAGTTCTTTGAAACAATTTACCATTTGCTGTCATCAGCAAACTGTTCTCTTAATTTCCAAGTTCAGAGCATTCTAAAGACCCCTGCATCACCCACAAACATTGTTCCAGTCCCTTTACCCCTAACCTCTAATCTGCTCTCCGACCATTTCTCTATCCTGCTCTCGAACCACCTCTCTATCCATGTAGCCACAATCCACGCATCATTATGTTTGTCATAAATCTGTTGTGGTACCTTATCAAATGCTTTTTGAAAATCCATAAACCATATTCACTACAGATTCTTCACCTATCATCTTCGTTATTTGGTGAAACAATTCTGTAACTTTGGTCAAGAATATGCCCTTTATACATCTGTTACTAACCCTGACAAAAACAGGTTTCTCAAGCACTTGGGTATTTTAAGCCGCATTCTAAATTTAATGGTCTAGAAATTCAATAATGTGATGAGAGATATGCCCACGCCCATTTAAAAAGCCCAGGCAGTATGTCAACTTTGTGCTGCCAGCTAATTATAATGATTACAGTGCGAAGGCGAGAGCGGAAGGGACTGCTGACCGGCCCTCTGCTGAGCGTACAGCCTGAGTCCACGTTGCTCCTCTGAAAAGCAGTCTGCACTTCTTAAAGGTGAGCTGCCTTCTGCTGATGACAAATGGTAAGAGTGCTTCAGCACTAATCCAAATTACGCAACAGGCCAGGGAAAGAGCACCCAAAGTCTCGGAAGCAACTTTGTGCAGGGGGCTAACACTAGAAGAGGTCTGTATTCCACAAGGGGCCAGGAGACCCTCGAGAAAGGATGTGGGACCAGATCGCCAAGGCGTACACTGCCAGCAGTGTCGCCTCCAGGACTTGGCTCCAGGGCCCAGAGGTTTCCTAACCTTAGACGACTGCTTATGGTCAGTGAATGAATCTTCAAAAGCCGTCTTCTACCAACTGCACCACTACTCTAACACACTTCTCAATGCACGACCCCGCCTGCCCCCCACCAAATCACTCACCTACCAACACTCTATCAAACACGAGGAACACTTCACATTCTTAGCTTCATCTCACCCCCTTGGAGGAGACAATGCTGATCATTCTTAGCAGGGGCATGCCTGAGCCCTTTGCCAGTGGTGGGGCTGAAAGAATACAAGGTGTCGGTATTCTCATAAGTTATCCTCCTTCTCACATCCCACTTTCCCCATATCCCACAATCGCTTCCAATTTATTAAGCTGCACATGGTGTAAGCATGCACCTCTTGCTTTACTCCGGTTCCCTTCACCACAACCCGACCTTGTGCCTTCCTCATTTTAGACACCCAAGAAATCCAGCCTGCCCAGTGGGTCAAGGAGAGCAGAATGAAGCAGCAGCACCGTCGCTCGATTTCACACACTCAGCCATCAACTCTGAGGTCATCCTGCAAGACCATTTGCATTCCACCCCCGCCACCCCGCAATAAAGTCAGCAACCTTCCATCATCCATGCTGCAACCACTGGGGTAACACTCCATAAAGTAACTGGGATAGGCAAATGCACACGCAAGACAGTCACTAAAGGAATGCACAAGGGAAACGAGTTGATTTTTTTGATGTAATATTGGTGCATATGGATAAAGTCGAATTGGAAAGTTTGCTTTGTGGTGGGTTTTTATTCCACCATTATGGCCATGAGAATGCTGTGATGCTCATTAACAGATGGACCGTAAGGTGCGGGACAAATATTGAAAGGGAAATTCATGATAGGCAGTCCCTCGAAATCGAAGAAGACATGCTTCCACTCTAAAAGTGACTTGTGACTGAACAGTCCAATGTGGGGATTACAGTCTCTGTCACAGGTGGAACAGTCGTTGAAGGAAAGGGAGGGTGGGACTGGTTTTTCGCACGCTCCTTCCGCTGCCTGCGCTTGTTTTCTGCATGCTCTCAGCGACGAGACTAGAGGTGCTCAGCGCCCTCCTGGTGCTCTTCCTGGCCAAAGACCGCCCTAAGTGGAGGGACTCCCAGGTGTCGGTGGGGATGTTGCATTTTATCAAGGAGGCTTTGAGGGTGTCCTTGAAATGTTTCCTCTGCCCATCTGGGGCTCGCTTGCCGTGTAGGAGTTCCGAGTAGAGCACTTGCTTTGGGAGTCTTGTGTCAGGCATGCGAACAATGTGGCCCGCCCAACGGAGCTGGTCGAGTGTGGTCAGTGCTTCGATGCTAGGGAGGTTGGCCTGATCGAGGACGCCAACGTTGGTGAGTCTGCCCTCCCAGGGGATTTGCAGGATCTTGCGGAGACATCGTTGGTGGTATTTCTCCAGAGATTGGGGTTGTGTTCACAGGCACTGCAGGCTGATGATTAGATTCCTCCTCCACGAGCAGCTTATCCCCTTCGCTGCCTCTTATCCATTTCCATGTCATGCTGCAGCCCAAGGGGGAATTGCATCTAGAGTCCACAGGACTGGGAGCAAGTGTTCTCAGAGGCGTCCCTTTCAGAGCCAAAGCCTTGCGAACGTCAAGCAGCACTCCCTTCACACTAAACTTTTTTGTAAAAAAAGGTTTTACACCAATCCAATAAAATGTAAAGAAACCAATACAAAAGCAAAAAATCTAAACTTACCCGAAAGTTGCGTGTGTCCCTTTAAAAAGAGCTGGCAGTGGGTCCGTCATACTGCTTCACGCACGTTCTGCCACACGTGGTTTGGAGAGGGTGCTAATAAGAGCGGTGACATCTAAAATACCAGATCGTGCATCAATTCAGCGTAGCATACCGATTGATGTCACCATCTGGCTCACCTAATTATCTGAAGCGATCCAGGCAATGGCAGTGCTGCTGACCTGCCCAAAATGGCAGCTGCCACGTACCGCGCCACAAGCGAGGCAACCATTTTTTCTTCCAAATCAGCCCTAACGGTTGCGCAAACGGGTCCAATTTCCAGGCCTATTAGCTTACCACTAGCTGGCATAAAACTAATTGGCCTATAATTTCCTGAACAATCCCCAACTCCTTTTTGACCATTGTCACCTCTCCTCCAACACAATTTTCCTTTCCACAAAATTCTGAAAAATTAGTCAGAGCTTCTGCTATTTCCTCCCTAGTGTCCCTCAGGATCCTCAGATGTAAACCACTGAGGTCCTGGTGATCTGTTTACCTTAAGTACAAGGGCCATTTCTCTTTGTAAAACTCGTAGTGGAGGTTGTTTTTCAATCATATCTATGCTCTGCATTCCCCATCTCCAGCAAAGTACCTATTTAGTATCTCTCCATTCCATCACTCTCCACTTCAAGCTTACTTTGTTCATCTCTTTAGTGGCCCTAATATACATCGATTATCCTTTTACTATTAATATATGTAGAACATCTTCTTACTGGATTATTTTGTTAATTTTCTCTCATACTCCCTCTTAGTCTTTTTCAATCTTCCATTTTGTAGCTTTTCTACATTCTTTATATTATTACCTACACCATATACTACATGCTTCTTTTTTCAAGTTTCAAATTTGATCTAATCTCCCTTTTTATCCAAGGAACTAGTCTTCAATACAGTTCCTTTTCCTTCCTGGAATATACCTGATTTGTACCCTTCCCATCTTGAGAGTATTTCCCATTGCTGATCTACAGTTCCAAAGGTCCTTTTTTAATCTTACTATAATCTGCCTTTATCCAGTCAGTCAAATACCTTTGTGCTTTTCTTTTTCTTCTATTATTATATTAGACTGAATTATATGGTGGTCACCATTTCCCAAATGTTCCCTATGTATAGATCACCTACTTGCTCTGCTTCCCCAAGTCAAATTGTACTTACTTCATTGTTGAAATAGCAAACATTGACTGAGAAATCGCAACAAAACTCCCTTTTTCCATCACACACATTTTCTCCATCACAATCTAGTTATAACTAAAATTTCCTACAACTATAACTGTTAACTCATGCTCAATTGATAGTCTAATATTGCCACCCCTGCTCTCCCTTCCTTCCCGATTCCTCCCAAAAGTTATATTTGTCAATGGAACTCAGCTGCCTTCAGGTTTCAGTTACTGCTATTACTTTCTATTTTCTATTTTAATCACTGACTCTTGTTCCCATTTCTGTTTTTTTAAGAACATAAGAAATAGCAGGAGTAGGACATCTGGCCCCTTGAGCCTGCTCCACCATTCAATATCATGGCTAATCTGATTTTGGCCTCAATTCTACTTCTCTGCCCTCTCCCCATAACCCTGGACTCCCTTATCGTTCAAAAATCTGTCTATCTCCACCTTAAATATATTCAATGACCCAGCCCCACAGCTCTCTGGGGTAGAGAATTCCAAAGATTCACAACTCTAAGAAACTCTTCCTCATTTCCATTTTAAATGGGCAACAACTTATTCTGAAACTATGCGCCCTAGTTCTAGATTCTCCCACGAGGGAAAACATCCTCTCTGCATCTATCGTGTCAAGCCCCCTCAGAATCTTGTGTACAATATATGTACATTTTACTTTGGATTGGTTTAGCAATTTCTCTTTTTTGCTTTCCCCATTCTGATTTTTCCTTTACTATCTTATCCTGTTCAACTTCTTTCAACCTTTCCATTTCTTTCATTTTTTATATCCCTAAAGATTACTTTATCTTCCAGGGTACCTACCTACTCTACTACTTTGCATCATCCTCACTCCCCACCCCATCCTATAACACCTCCCACAAACAGATATGATTTTCTCCATTCAAAGTTCACATGCCACACCATCACGAGAAATTTGCTATCTGGTTGTCCAGATGATCTTCCCCCTTTCTGTTGTATACAAGCCTAATTCTGGAATATGCCCGCTGTTCCTCACCTGTAAGTGGCAGCATACTAGTAACTGCAAGAGCACAAAACAAAGATGGTTCAAAAAGTGAACAATCTTCACACTGCCACTTTTTTCATTACCATGCCAGATTCCTCAAAACCTTTGAGTGTACTTCTGCCAGCTCTCCCGCTCAATCCATCTTACTCCTGTGCGAAGTGCCTTGGGACATTTTTATTACGTTAAAGGTACTATACAAATGAAAGCTGCTTTAGTGCACAGAGATTGAATTTCTTTCAAAGAATAAGGAATATGATGCCTTCTATGCAAAATTTTACACTATTACACATTCATAGAAACATAGAAAATAGATGCAGGAGTCGGCCATTTGGCCCTTCGAGCCTGCTTCACCATTCAATATCATGGCTGATCATTCACCTCAGTACCCCTTTCCTGCTTTCTCTCCATACCCCTTGATCTCTTTAGCTGTAAGGGCCATATCTAACTCCCTCTTGAATATATCTAACGAACTGGCCTCAACAACTTTCTGCAGTAGAGAATTCCACAGGTTAACCACTCTGGGTGAAGAAGTTTCTCCTCATCTCGGTCCTAAATGGCTTACCCCTTATCCTTCGACTGTGACCCCTGGTTCTGGACTTCCCCAGTATCGGGAACATTCTTCCTGCCTTTAACTTGTCCAATCCCGTCAGAATTTTATATGTTTCTATGAGATCCCCTCTCATTCTTCTAAACTCCAGTGAATACAGGCCCAGTCAATCCAGTCTCTCCTCATAGGTCAGTCCTGCCATCCCGGGAATCAGTCTGGTGAACCTTCGCTGCACACCCTCAATAGCAAGAACATCCTTCCTCAGATTAGACCAAAACTGAACACAATATTCCGGGTAAGGCCTCACCAAGGCCCTGTACAACTGCAGTAAGACCTCCCTGCTCCTATATTCAAATCCCCTAGCTATAAAGGCCAACATGCTATTTGCCTTCTTCACCGCCTGCTGTACCTGCATGCCAACTTTCAATGACTGATGTACCATGACACCCAGGTCTTGTTGTACCTCCCCTTTTCCTAATCTGTCACCATTCAGATAATATTCTGCCTTCCTGTTTTTGCTACCAAAGTGGATAACCTCACATTTATCCACATTATACTGCATCTGCCATGCATTTGCCCACTCACCTAATCTGTCCAAGTCACCCTGTAGCCTCTTAGCATCCTCCTCACAGCTCACACTGCCACCCAGCTTAGTGTCATCTGTTCCTTCATACAAATCATTGATGTAAATAGCTGGGGGTCCCAGCCTGAACCCTGCGGCACCCCACTAGTCACTGCCTGCCATTCTGAAAAGGACCCTTTCTGTCTGCTTCCTGTCTGCCAACCAGTTCTCTATCCACGTCAATACCATGTGCTTTAATTTTGCACACTAATGTCTTGTGTGGGATCTTGTCAAAAGCCTTTTGAAAGTCCATCAGTCTCCACACACAAGTATACAAAATAGTACAAAGATTGGCAATATAATTGAGTCTATTTTGTCAGTACTTATAGCTCCAAATTCCCCATGGGTTGAGGGCTATTCTAAATCCAAGTCAGACATCAGATTTCCCAGACAGCAGCAAAGAAATTACAGTATGCAAATTAACAATGAATAAAAAGGTAGATGCTCCTAAAATACACTAGACACTGCTTTTTAAGTTTTTGAAAGCATTTTTAATTTTAGTTTTATTCCAGTTTCCAAACATCATGTTTCTGTCTGGTTTTATACATTAGTCTTGAGATTTAGTTTTCGCTTAGTCAGAGTTATGAAATTTTAGTCCCAGGGAAAGGGGTTACTCAAAAATTTTATTTTTGAGGTGTCTTTTCATAATTTATTTCCAAAATTTGTTTCAAAAATGTCAATTATTGTTTCACTTCTATCACAGCTCACAAGAACACAAGAAATAAACTGAGGCTTGAATGACAACTCAGACTTTATTCATCTGTTACAATTTCCAACATCTGTTCCAAAAGCTGTCGACTACTGAGAAGCATTGTGCACGTCCTAAAAATAATAATTCAATTTTAGTTTCAAACTCATTTATATCTTTGGTCTTCACAAGAAATTTTCATTTAGTTGATCAGGAAAAAAAATGTGGTCAACAATTATTCTCCTCCACATTTTAATCCACAAAAATGCCCATTCTTGGCCCAGACAACTTGCACCCATGAGCAGTAAAAGTGGACGGAGCCAAAATTATTGACGTTCTGAATTTTTGCAGACTTGCTGAATGTAGAAAAGATTCCGGAGGATCAGAAAGCAGTCACGATAATTTAATTATTTAAAAAAGGATTGAGCCACAACAGCAACTTGTATTTATATATTACCTTTAACGTAGCAAAACATCCCAAGGTGCTTCACAGGAGTATTATAAGACAAAAAAAATGACACAGCCACATAAGAAGAAATTAGGGCAGATGACCAAAAGCTTGGTCAAACATAGGTTTTAAGGAGCGCCTTAAAAGGAGGAAAGAGGTAGAGAGGCGGAGAGGTTTAGGGAGGGAATTCGAGAGCTCAGGGCCTCGGCATCAGAAGGCACAGCCACCAATGATTGAGTGATTATAATTAGAGATGCTCAAAAGGGCAGAATTGAAGGAGCGCAGATATCTCTGAGGGGAGGGGGGTGGGATTGTGGGGCTGGAGGAGATTACAGAGATAGGGAGGGGCGAGGCTATCGAGGGATTTGAAAACAAGGATGAGAATTTTAAAATCGAGGCATTGCTTTACCGGGAGCCAATGTAGGTCCGGTGTGATAGGTGAACGGGACTTGGTGCGAGTTAGGCAACAGGCAGCCGAGTTTCAGATGGTTGGCATGCAGGTACAGCAGGCGGTTAAGAAAGCAAATGGCATGTTGGCCTTCATAGCGAGGGGATTTGAGTACAGGGGCAGGGAGGGGTTGCTACAGTTGTACAGGGCCTTGGTGAGGCCACACCTAGAGTATTGTGTACAGTTTTGGTCTTCTAACTTGAGGAAGGACATACTTGCTATTGAGGGAGTGCAGCGAAGATTCACCAGACTGATTCCCGGGATGGTGGGACTGACCTATCAAGAAAGACTGGATCAACTGGGCTTGTATTCACTGGAGTTCAGAAGAGTGAGAGGGGACCTCATAGAAACGTTTAAAATTCTGATGGGTTTGGACAGGTTGGATGCAGGAAGAATGTTCCCAATGTTGGGGAAGTCCAGAACCAGGGGTCACAGTCTAAGGATAAGGGGTAAGCCATTTAGAACCGAGATGAGGAGAAACTTCTTCACCCAGAGAGTGGTGAACCCGTGGAATTCTCTACCACAGGAAGTAGTTGAGGCCAATTCACTAAATATATTCAAAAGGGAGTTAGATGAAGTCCTTACTACTCGGGGAATCAAGGGGTATGGCGTGAAAGCAGGAAGTGGGTACTGAAGTTTCATGTTCAGCCATGAACTCATTGAATGGCGGTGCAGGCTAGAAGGGCTGAATGGCCTGCTCCTGCACCTATTTTCTATGTTTCTATGTTTCTATGACCTCAGGTTTACGTGGGGTAGAACATGGGAGGCCAGCCAGGAATAGTCAAGTGTCGAGGTAACAACGACATGGATGAGCCGAGGCAAAGGTGGAGAAGGGTGATATCACGGAGGTGGAAATAGGCGGTTTTGTGATCGGAAGCAATCACAAACTATAAACCAATAAGTTTATCAATTGCAGGGAACATCCTTGAAGTGATTTTGAGAGATCGACTAGCAGAACACAGAAAAGTATCACTTGATAAAAAAAACACTACACGGCTACATTCTGTCTTTCTCACCCACCTTCCTCCATTGCCAGTTTTTTTTTGGGGGGGCATAAAAATCAATACAGTGCTTGTTCTGGATTAGTATTAAACGATCCCGGCCAGAAGAATGCACATGCCGATGTTGGATGAAGACAACACTAGGGGCCCAAGTTTCCACATGATTTACGCCTGATTTTTAGGAGCAACTGGTGGAGAACGGACTATCTTAGAAATCGCAATTCTCCACATTTTTTTTTCTGCAGTTCTAGTCAGGTAGAACAGTTCTACTTTGGACAGAATTTTTTCTTCAAAAGGGGGCGTGTCCGGCCACTGACGCCTGATTTGAAAGTTTCCACAGTGAAAACGTACTCCAAACTAAAGTAGAATGGAGCATGTGAAGATTTTTGTAGAACTGAAAAAACCTGTTCTACACATTAAAAAAAATCAGGCGCAGGTTACAAATTAGGCGTCCAGAACGAGGTGGGGGGGGGGGGGGGGGGGAGGGAAGTCATTAAATTCTATAATAAATCCTTATTTATACTTATACAAATATTATACAAATAAATCCAACCTGAACAAACATTTATAACCATCTTCCCACCTGTGTGAAAGTGCTTCAGGCAGGCCTTTCGGGACCGAAGGCTGAACGGGCCGGCCCGAGACTTCAGGCAGGGCCCGTCCCCAGCACCAGATTTACAGGTAGGTGGCGTTGGGTTGGGTCGGGTCGGGGAGGTTTGGGTCGGGGGGGGGGGGGAAAGAGAGAGAGAGAGAGAGAGAGGGGGGGGGGGAAAGAGAGGGGGGGTGGGGGAAGAGAGAGAGAGGGAGGGAGGGAGGTCAGGTCGGATCCAGTCCGGGAGCGGGAGTCGGGTCCAGTGGTGGGGGGGGGGGTCGAGTCGGGGGGCGGGAGCACGGGTCGGGTTGGGTCCAGTCGGGGGAATCGGGGAACGGGAACAGGAGCGCGGGTCGAGTCGGGGAGGCGGGGAGCGGGAACAGGAGCGCGGGTCGAGTCGGGGGGGGCGGGGAGCGGGAACAGGAGCGCGCGTCGGGTCGGGTCCAGTCGGGGAGCGGAATCAGGAGCGCGGGTCGGGTCGGGTCCAGTCAGGGAGCGGGAACAGGAGCGCGGATAGGGTCGGGGTAGGGTCGGGTCCAGTCGGAGAGCGGGAACAGGAGCGCGGGTCGAGTCGGGGAGGCGGGAACAGGAGCGCGGGTGTCGGGTCTGGTCCGGAGGCGGGGGGGGAGCGAGTGTCGGGTCTGGTCGGGGGGGGGTGGGGGGTGGAGAGCAGGAGCTGGCCGTGGGAGGAGCCTTATTCACGCAGCCCCAGTGAGGCCATTCAGCCAGGGCTAGGGTCTGCGTGCTTCGGGCCCCTCCCACACAGTTCGGCGCCTGGAGCTACTGCACTTGCGTGCCCACTGTAGCGCGCATGTGCAGAGGTCCCGGCACTGTTTTCAGCGCTGGGACCTGGCTCCGCCCCCCCCACAGCTCGTGCTGGCTGCGTCGAGGTCCAGAGGAACTGCAAGTAGGTGGAGAATACTGAGGATTTTTTTTAGGCGCACTTTGTGGCGCGAAAAACGGGCGTCCAGGTCGGGACTGCGCCGTTCTAGGCGCGTGTGGAAACTTGGGCCCTAGATCCCAGCTTGGTGGCTTGCAGAATACCAAATGCACAAATAGAGCTCAGCTACATAAATATACAATTACAGAATTCAGAAACTGATTTCCACTGTGAAAAATTAATTTTCTTCATAATGGATTATGCTGGGAAATCTTGTTCAGATTTAAACTTATTAACTCTCTTTCCTTTCTCCCCCCACACCCTCACCCCACCTCAGTCCTACATCTATGGCTTCACGGGTAATTGCACAATGTCACTGAACCATACCGCTTAGGCCCTAGAATGTACCTCAGGTATGGAAACACAAGATATGTAACTAGTCTCAGTGACTTGACTCAGTACTTGATGTGAGGTGCAGGAAAAGAAGAAAAAAAGAGAAGGGCAGGAATAAGCCTGTTCCTGACTACCTCGCAGCAATCCTGCTGGAAGTGCATATGTGCAAACAGCTATCTAACGTATCAGATTCAGCTGACAGTTCACCGGCACACTCTGTCCAACCTCGTACATGAGGAATGGTCACATTAGTAAAGTACCAGAGTGCCAAAGTGACCAGCAAAACCATTCCCCAGCATGATAGGAGAAAATATAAATAAGAGGTAAGCTATTATCTTTACCAGAAAAAGCACTTAGCTGTGGTAGGAATTTTAAATGTGTGGATCTAAATTTACAATAGTTACAAAAATATTATCAATCCAACAAACAGAAAACCCCACCCATATATACAGAGCTGATGACTTCATATGAAACTGGTCTAAACACGTATAGAGATACTTGTATAAACAAACATGGATGCCCAACTTGACTGCAGACACTACATTTGCAAGGCTCTGCTAGGGGTACATAACTAATCTTTATTTAAGTGCTGTCCAGATCTAAATTCAGCTTTTTTCCACTACATCCTGTGAATGTACTTTAATGCAAATGAGGAAAATATACAAATCACTTCCATCAAGCACATTCACCTCTTCTTAAAAAGGATTCAACCTTAATGATTAAGTATCTTTTGTCGGTTGTGTTTTTAAGACATTTATCTATAGTGTCAGTCTCAGGGGAGCAACAGCAAGCTGAGCAGATTGTGCAACTCTCCTGCATTTATTACACTTCCATGTACCTCAACTTGGTGTCTACTGTACATGGTCCACGTCTCTGAGCCATACAGGAGGGTGGGTATTACTACAGCCCTGTAGATCATGAGCTTGGTGACAGTTTTGAGGGCCTCGTCTTCAAACACTCTTTTCCTCAGGCGGCCGAAGGCTGCAATGGAGTCTGAAGAAATTGCTGGAGAAATACCACCAACAATGTCTCCGCAAGATCCTACAAATCCCCTGGGAGGACAGATGCACCAACGTTAGCGTTCTCAACCAGGCCAATATCTCCAGCATTGAAGCACTGACCACACTTGATCAGCTCCGCTGGGCAGGCCACATAATTCACATGCCAGACACGAGACTCCCAAAGCAAGCGCTCTACTCGGAACTCCTTCATAGCAAATGAGCCAAAAGGTGGGCAGAGGAAACGTTAGAAGGACACTCTCAAAGTCTCCCTGATAAAGTGCAACATCCCCACTGACACCTAGGAGTCCCTGGCCAAAGACCGCCCTAAGTGGAGGAAGTGCATCCGGGAGGGCGCTGAGCTCCGAGAGTCTCGTCGCCGAGAGCATGCAGAAATCAAGCGCAGGCTGCGGAAGGAGCGTGTGGCAAACCTGTCCCACCCACTCCTTCCCTCAACGTCTACCTGTCCCAACTGTGACAGAGACTGTGGTTCTCGTACTGGACTGTACAGCCACCTAAGAACTCTCGTTAAGAGTGGAAGCAAGTCTTGATTCGATTCCGAGGGACTGCCTATGATGATGATGTACCCCAAGTCTGTACATGGAATAGGCAGACCTGGTAATTTGATGATGAGGTGATCGCACATCATGATACTTTGCATCACATCACAATACAAACATGGACTGACCCAGCAAAATGCATTTAGCAGGCCACAGGATTAGATGATTATTCTGATGGCACAATGCAACACCCACACAAAAAATGCATCTCAGCTGTGGTAGTCTGTATGGGTCATTTTTATGAGCGAGACCTTCGCATCTATAATCACCAGTATTCCAAAAACGCCTGTTGAGTGTATTGAAGGAACCAGGCTTCGTTTACCCAGAATCAACATGCCTTAGTCACCAAGTTAGAAACACAAACGAATGACCTACTCAGTGCCTTTTTCCCCCCAAATAGACTACAATGATAAGGAAATCCACACAAGAGCTTTCTCGTGACGATGCTTGCTTGGAGGCTGAACTCCAAGCCATCGTCAACATCTTCACCGAGGCGTACGAAAGCATGGGCCTTACACTAAATATCTGTAAGACAAAGGTCCTCCACCAACCTGACCCCGCCACACAGCACTGTCCCCGGTCATCAAAATCCACAGCGCGGCCTCGGACAATGTGGACCACTTTCCATAGCTCAGGAGCCTGCTATCAGCAGAGGTAGACGTTAATGTCGAGGTCCAACACTGCCTCCAGTGCACCAGCGCAGCCTTCGGTCGCCTGAGGAAGAGTGTGTTCGAGGATCAGGCCCCCAAATCTAGCACCAAGCTCATGGTCTACAGGGCTGTAGTGTTACCCTCCCTCCTGTATGGCTCAGAGACGTGGACATATACAGCAGAGACTTCAAATCGCTGGAGAAATACCACCAATGATGTCTGCGCAAGATCCTGCAAATCCCCTGGGAGGTTCAGACGCACCAATGCCAGTGTTCTCAATCAGGCCAACATCCCCAGCATTGATGCACTGACCACACTTGATCAGCTCCGTTGGACGGGCCACAATGTCCGCATGCCCGACACAAGACTCCCAAAGCAAGTGCTCTACTCGGAACTCCTACACGGCAAGCGAGCCCCAGGTGGGCAGAGGAAACGTTTCAAGAACACCTTCAAAGCCTCCTGGATAAAGTGCAACATCCGCACCGACACCTGGCAATCCCTGGCCAAAGACCGTCCTAAGTGGAGGATTAGCATCCGGGAGGGCGCTAAGCACCTCGAGTCTCGTCACCGAGAGCAGGCAGCGGAAGGAGCGTGCAGCAAACCAAACTCCCCACCCACCCTTTCCTTCAACAGCGGTGTGTCCCACCTGTGACAGAGACTGTAATTCCCGTATTGGGCTGTACAGTCACCTGAGAACTCACTTTTAAGAGTGGAAGCAAGTCTGCCTAGATTTCGAGGGACTGCCCATGATGAAGTCCATATCTTTATTTGATATAAAGGCAATATGGTAAAATGGGTAATTGCATAGTGTGCACTGCTGAAATCATTATTATTACTTCACAAATTCTACTTTTAAAAAGCAGCTCTTAGTTGGTTCCAGTGGACTGGAATTTTAAAGCTTTGTCCCCATACATCATGCTCTGTCTTGTCGAACAGTGAATAAATGTATACAGTTAGCAAAATAAATGTAGATCAGCAGCACTGAATGTCACACTAAAAAATGTTCACCACTGTATGCCAAGGAAAGAAGCTACAAACTGACATTAGTCATCTGCAGTCAACAGCAAGTGATTGTTCAGAGTACAGCTGGCCATGTTTCACATCCCAAACTGATATTCCCCCCTCCTCCTAGATCCTCCCTATATCTGTGTTGTCCAATCAAAAATTGGATGACTAGCCACAAGTGTGGCTACAACGACGTGTTAATTTTAGTTGAAAACGGCGTATATACACCTCTGAATACAGGTAAACCTATTTTACATGTGTATTTTTACTTAAACATCTGCCACCATTCAGTAATCAAAGCACTCAATGATCAGAAAACACTCGCACTCAGCTTTTCGTCTCACCATTTTATCAACAAATGCACAAAAAGCTTAAAGTACAGATGCTTACACCGTGTGAACAGGAGTATCGAGATCACATGCTCATGACCGTGGGTATATTAGTCTTTTTTTTTACGAATCTAATCTGCAATTAGCGACATCTGGATTCTCAATTAACGACATTTGGCAAATGAATTGGACAACACTGTCCTGCACCACTCCGCAATTATAAAGATGACAGACAGCTTGCTGTAAGGCAAATGAAGGATATTCAAAATTTGCCACAAGGTGCGTCAACAAATGCTTTTTTCATTGTTTATGGTTTTCCTTCAGGGAGATGGGGAGGGGAATTTAACGGGCCTCTATTCAACAACTTTATCAACATCTTGTGGGGAACTGTGAATATCCTACCATTTTGTGCTTTAACTAAGTATGGTTGAGCTTAATTCACAGCAAATGGGAATACAATAAAGGAAGCTGATTATTGGTGGGCACAACTGCAAATTGCAAAATAGATCGCAAGTTGCAAACTTGTACATTCTTTACAAAATAGACTGTTGAAAGAATGATTAGAGCATTATTTTCATCATCATAGGCAGTCCCTCAGAATCGAGGAAAACTTGCTTCCACTCCCAAAGTGAGTTCTTAGGTGGCTGAACAATCCAATAAGAGAGCCACAGACCCTGTCACAGGTGGGACAGACATTCGTCGAGGGAAGGAGTGGGTGGGGCTGGTTTGCCACGCACTTCTTCTGCTGTCTGTGCTTGACCTCTTCACGCTCTTTAGGTTGAGACTCAAAGAACTCAACACCCTCCTAGATGCACTTTTTCCACTTCGGGCGGTCTTCGGCCAGGGTCTCCCAGGTGTCAGTGGTGATGTCGCACTTTACCAGGGAGGTTTTGAGGGGGTCCTTATAACGCTTCCGCTGCCCACCTTTAGCTCGTTTACCATGAAGGAGCTCCGCAGGAAGAATGTTCCCAGTTTGTTAATCACTAAACTTTATTTGTCATTCCTTTCTCAAATCCTTTTTATTTATCTTGTACATTAACAATTATCCTACACAATTTTAGTCAATTAAATGTGGTGACTCGGTTATTACAGAACACACAATTACAGACTATGACAATACACAAGCCCATGACAATTACTAGGTTTTTGGTTGTTGCACTGCTCCTCTCTTCTTTCTCCTTCACTCCCCTGAGCTCTGACCTTGTATTGTGTCCCACCCCCTCACTCCTCCCCCTCAACCCAGAGTTCCTCTCGCGTTGTCTCACGTCTCTACTTTTCTTCCCTAGACCTGTGCTCCTCCAGCTACCTTTTTCTGCCTCGCGCTTCTCTCTACCACCTGTCTTCTGCCATCCGCTTCTTCACGGCACAAGCACTTTGCCCCGCAAGATGATTTGCGCTACCGTGACCACATGACTGTCTACCTTTTGTTTTCCAACAATTTTGCATTTTTATCTCGCAGCCTCCCCCCCCGCCCCCACCTCCTGCCCAACCTGCTGAGTATTTTGAGCATTTTATTCAGTTTTTATTTCAGATTTTCAGCATCTGCAGTATTTTGCTTTCCCATCTTTTGTTTCTTTACTTGTCCCATTAACACATTCTTTTATCTTGCACCATCACCCCTTTTAACATTTAAAATCACTCATGCCTTCCACCCTATCACAGACCTTCCCTTTTGTTCTTTCCTCCCCTTTCCCTGCCTTTGTGCTTCCTTAAAATCTGTTACATCTGCAACATTTTCTAGTTCTGATGAAAGGTCATAATCCCTTAACTGTTTCTCTTTCTCCACATATGCTGCCTGACTTGCTGAATATTTCCAGCATTTTCTGTTTATATTACATTATTTCTAAGGTTACATATAAATTGTTGGTTAGGAAGGACATCAACGCCATTAAAAGATTGCATAACTGATTCACTAAGGTGAAATCAGAAATAAAAATACTATGAGAAGAGACTAGAGAAAATGGGGCTCCATTAGAACAAAAAAAGGTTAAGAGATTTAACAAAATGTTCAAAATTAGTCGACCCCTTAGATAAGCGGTCGGGGATGAGGGAGTTGACTTAAGGAAAGGTTGGGCCTCTACTCATTGGAATTCACAAGAATGAGAGGTGATCTTATCGAAACATATAAGATTATGAGGGGGCTTGACAAGGTGGATGCAGAAAGGATGTTTCCACTGATGGGGGAGACCAGAACTAGAGGGCATGATCTTAGAATAAGGGGCCGCCCATTTAAAACTGAGATGAGGAGAAATTTCTTCTCTGAGGGCTGTGGAATTCGCTGCCTGAGTGAGCTGTGGAAGCTGGGACATTGAATAAATTAGACAGAGATAGACAGTTTCTTAACCGATAAGGGAATAAGAGGATATGGGGAGCGGGCGGGGATGTGGACCAGAGTCCATGATCAGATCAGCCATGATCTTTATTGAATGTCGGAGCAGGCTCGAGGGGCCGTATGGCCTACTCCTGCTCCTATTTCTTTTGTTCTTATAAAGTAAAATCATTTCCACTGTTGATCAGTAACTGGAGATCAAAAAACAAAGGAAGAGGTTAAGTAAATGATCCTATATGGAGGGAGTGTTAGCATAGAATGCTCAACCAGTAATGCTGATGGAAGTGGAATCTATAGCAGCTTTTGGAAAATAATAAATATTTGAAAAAGATCTAAAGAATATCGGGAAAGGACAGGGGAATGAGAATAAATGCATAGCTCTTGCAAAGATGCAAAGAGTCTTATGGCCTCCTCCAGTAATGTTAAATTCTACAATTTTATGAATTCCTGGAGAAACACTGTCCAGCCACAACTATTCCAAATTAATCATCAAGTACCAATTTTTCAGATCACCACTACCACACCTTGCACTTTAGAGTTTTCTTGTTAAAAATTGACAGAAGCATAAAATACAATCCCCAAAACAGTGGTAAAAATTCTGGAATCCCCCATAATGAAAACAGAATAAATAGAATAAAACCAGGCATGCTGCTGGTCCAGATTACTATATAGTGACCAGTGTTGAAACTACCCATGTATGGTGCTGGATCAAACTTGCCCATCGTGTCCTGCACAGTCAGACAGCCCGTTGTCAAGACTCGCACATGACTAAAGACCACTTGTGCAAGGCACCAGAGAACAATCTCTGCTCATGGAAATCTACTCCAAAAATGGAGGAGAGAAAATGGAGGGCTGGGGGTGGAGGGGGGCGGGGGGAGGGAAGGCGAGCAAATCAGCACCAAAAAAAGGGAAAATATTGACTAAGAGGAGAATATATGAAGAATGCAAAGAGCATTAACTTTCAAGTTTTCAAATAAGATGGAAGAAATCACTGATAATTTTTCTTTATTTTCTTCAAAAAATCTTTGGAATGGAAATTGATTTTATCCAAGAGGTAGGTAAAGGAGGGAAAAGAATATTACACTGCTTTAATTGTGTGTGTTTTGCCCCCCTCCCCAAAAATCTTAAAACTTCATTAGCGCTGCAGTTTGAAGGAAGAGGTTGGTGAAAACAGTTCTCCAACCACATTCGTTAGGTTTTATGCGGTGTGTTTTGTAAATGCATATACATCATTTATAGGATGCAACATTTTTTGAAATACAATGACAAATGAGTTGTCAAAAGTATGCTGCAGCTCCAATACTTAGTTGGTCTTGCAATGAAAATATCTAAAGCGTAACAAAGCATTAAAACTACAGCACTATAATCAAGGTGAAGCACAAAGAGAACCCCAAAGTTTTGAAGAAATGACATCACAGCCTTTTTTTCACCAGTTTGTCTGGAGACAGTCACCGAGTTCAGTCACACTCCCCATAAATGACTCCCCATGCACAAACACAGAATCTTCCCAACACCTTCCCAACATAGTATCAATGCTGATCATCTGACCTATTTCTGCCATATTTTTATGGTCACACAGGAGTGCATTTGTAACCGTATGCCAGAAAATCAATCTGATTGAATTACACAGGCTTTTTACAGAAAAATTGGTACCACCCATTAACAAAAACACATGCTAGACAATTATAACAGATAGTAACAATTGATACTTCACTGTGAAATTGTTTTCATTTTGGGTGTCGGCAACACTTAAAAGCAACCCATGGCTTGATTTTATTTGATAAATTAATCTTGCTATTAAAGATTTGATCGCGTCTTACCAGTACTGGGCATGTGATTCACTCTTGAGGGGGTCAGCAGCTCAATTGACTGGTCTCGACTGGAAAGTCCATCTGAAAGTGAAAAGGATTCAGTCTCATAAATAGTCTACAGCATCTGTTGTATTTCCAACAGCATTGGGAGGGGGGGGGGGGGGGGCGTGCAGAGGAGAAGACTGGGGCTATCTGTAGTAGTTCTTTCGAGTGATTGTGCATGAAATAAAGTTTACATGCAGCACACGCCCAGCTATGCAGGGAGTAGATCTTCAGTCACGAACAATGGAGCCGCCTCGGAATCAATATAGTTAACAATATTTCGCATGGTTGACAATATTCGCCTTTTGTTTGCAAATTGTGTCGAACATACACATATAATTGACAAAATCATTTAAAACACCTAGTCAATCTTTTACCGGAGACAAATCAACACATGGGGCATTTACCGACAATATGGCTCGCTGTTGACAGAAACAGAACCCTGGGAGGTGGTAGCTAAAAATAGCTGGAGCACTCCAGGAGATTAAAATGCATAAATTCAAGAGGAACACCGCTTTGTCAGATCTCGGGGTTAGTGGGAAACAGTTCTGTTTCTGGTCAGGCAACGTCCGTTCAATAAAAACAAAGTGAAAACAATACTCAGTAAAATACTTTCATTTTTTTGTAATCAATTTATTTATATACGTACTGTGCACTATTTAATTCCTGCATCTGTTGCCCGCGTATACAAGGATTCGTCTTACTCTATTTCATTCTCTGCTCAATAGGTACAGGCTTAAAACTACCAAATTTACAGGAAGGTTAGCAAAATTAAGAGGGGATATTTTTTTGAACCTTTCTGACATTAAATTGCTTCAAACTCTTTCTTTGCACTATTGCAAAAGACAAGAATCAACAGTCCAACTTGTTTTGGAAGTCACCTCTGATCGATTGCCAGATCTCCCTAGTTTCACTTCTCTCTCACACTTCACTCTTTGAAGAGAGCGTTGCATTCTATTTGTCACTTTTAAAAGCAGACTTTGTAGCATCGGACAGCCACCAAACTCAGTTGTACAAATGTATAACTGAAATCACTGGGAAATTAAAGATAAATAGAAAAACCTGGCTTTATTGCCACGAGTACATCTAACGACGAACGTATTCAGCTCTTTTCGGAAGAGCCACTGGCCCAGCCCATCGTAATCGTGGCTTTTTACTTAAACTAACACAACAGTCATTGTCCAGTAAACACACAACGGGTATGCAGAAATGCAACAGTCAAAATAAAAGAACTCGGATAGAGAAGCGCTCCAGGTTTGCCATCTACAGTATCGCTAACAGTAACTCCAGTCCATTGCAGGCGGCTTGGAGAATGTATGCATTGTGACTGCACGCACAAAACCAAATCACCTGCTCATCAAGTCAGTTGGCTTCACAACGATAAGTGATGCACAAGAAAAAACGGCGCTTACATAAAAATACAGAATACTAACGCTTAGAAAGCTAAGAATACTCCTACCCCTTGTTCTGACAGCTACTTTCCCTAGCACATATTGTAACTAGGCAGCTTTGGTGTTTAATTCAGTGTTTTGCTCCCATCAGAAATCGCCTCGATTCTCACGCATTAATGACGCAATCAGCAAGGAAATGACCCAATTTCATTCAATTCTTTTGAACAGAATAAAGTCATTGTATATTCTGCAAACAGAAGAGCACCGTTCAATGTGGCACTGGCAAAGTCAAGCTGCGTTGCAGTATAATTTACATTCAAATGCAGCTGGAGAAAGGGAGCAATGAAAACTTGATCAGCACTCATATTGGATTTTCCTCTCCTCCCCATCAAACAATTCTTTTAAAAGCTTTATCTGCATTGTGCATCATTGTGTGTTCCCTTCTATTTTGTGCTGCTTGGGGAAGTTGAATAATGCTTTTCACAAAATCCTTCAGCAATTAACTCCATGTCCTTGTTTTGGTAGGAAAATGTGGTAAATTGAGCTTTGCTTCCAGCTACAGGAATTCCTGTGTTCAATAAGAAATGGTAAGGTCTTCCCTTTCATTGTGGAACTGCCCAGGATCTTGGAGACATCGCTGGTGGTATTTCTCCAGTGACTTGAGGTATCTACTGTACATGGTCCACGTCTCTGAGCCATACAGGAGGGCGGATATTACCAGGGCCTTGTAGACCATGAGCTTGGTTTTGAGGGACTGATCTTCAAACACTCTTTTCCTCAGGCGGCCGATGGTGAAATCCCCTGGGAGGACAGACGCACAAACATTAGCGTCCTCGTCCAGGTCAACATCCCCAGCATTGAAGCACTGACCACACTCTATCAGCTCCACTGGGCAGGCCACAGAGTCCGTATGCCAGACACGAGACTCCCAAAGCAAGCACTCTACTCGGAACTCGTCCACGGCAAACGAGCCAAAGGCAGGCAGAGGAAACGTTACAAGGACACCCTCAAAGCGTCCCTGATAAAGTGCAACATCCCCAGTGACACCTGGGAGTCCTTGGCCATAGACCGCCCTAAGTGGAGGAAGTGCATTCGGGAGGGCGCTGAGCTCCTCGAGTATTGTCGCCGAGAGCATGCGCAGGCAGCGGAAGGAGCGTGCAGCAAACCAGACTCCCTGCCCACCCTTTCCCTCAACAACTATCTGTCCGACCTGTGACAGAGACTGTGGTTCTCGTATTGGACTGTACAGCCACCTAAGAACTCATGCTAGGAGTGGAAGCAAGTCTTCCTCGATTTCGAGGGACTGCCTATGATGATTATGATCCGGCCAAATTTGGTTCCGTAATGTCTCTTATACAGATGCGTGCATCGTTTGGCAACTGCCAGTTAACGTTAGACTTCATAATTGCTTTAGAACTGGTGGGCCTGGAAATAATGATTACAGAACCCCTACTCCACTGAGATTCCCTGTGCCGAAGAATAGCTCAGTGTGTGGAATCATCTATACTGCTGCTAATCGGGTTATTATTTACACTTGCTCTAATTGTGGCGCACAGTTATTAGCACAATTGCCGTGGTATTAAAATAGGATGAATATCCTGTCCATATAATATTTTACTGCACTTGTCTACTTTGATGGAATAAATCATTCTATAACCGTGGAATGGATTCCACTGCTAAAATTCCATTTTGAAATCGAGCATAATTGGAACATCACATAGCAAATTTCACAAACTATTTTCCTCTTCATAAACAGAATCTTAAACTGTACACTATGTGATACTGGTGATAGTAGAGTCCCACATAAAAAGTATACTAATAAAGAAAAAAAACCTCATGCTTATACTGTAGTTAGGGTAAAAGAAAGTTAGTTTGGGTACTAAAGCAATAGAGAGTCAGTTTAGTTCAGTTACAGTAGCCTATTACTGGTTACTATTTTGTGTTAAATTTAAATTAGAGCAAATTTAGTAACAAAATTAGAACTCCAAACAACGTCAAATAGAGTTGCACGTACAGATTAAGATGGCCTCATTTTTTCTCAATTTTCCATTAAGGGCATGTTCAAGATGGCAGCTCAATATGACAATATCATCATAGGCGGTCCCTCGAAATGAGGATGACTTGCTTCCACGCCAAAAAAGGATGAGTTCACAGGTATTTCGAATGAAGGACCCAAAATACATCCTCAAGGGTGGAAGATGCCTGTGCATGGATTTTTTTTTTAAAAATGTGTGGAGGTCGTTGCTCACCAGCCTCCACACGGGCTTGACAGAGCTAGGTCTTGGTCCAATGGCAAGGATTACTTCAGACGACTGGACCAGCTCTGCTGCACGGACCTAATGTGCACACATCAGTGTGGGCTGGTCCGTGCTGCCCCTGGGCCCCTGGCCCCGAACTCGCGCCTACCCTGGGCCCCGATCACATCCCTCCACAGTCTCTCGCCGCTCCTTCGCCCCGACCTCGCCGCTCCTGCTGCGTCTGCCCACGCTCCAATCACCGACCTGGACCTTGATGACATCACTCTTCCTGCACCAGCTCATGCTGCTCCCTGAAGCGCCATACCTTCATGCTGCCCCCGGGCCGCTCACCTCTGCTCCTTTTATGGCCCCAACCTGCCGCTGGTGTTCTCACGCAGGCCGGGGCCTCCACGCTGCTCTCGGGCCGCTCACCTCTGCTCCTACTCAGTATTTCCTTCGCCGGACATTGTGTATTGTGAAATTATTAAAACACCATACAAATCAATTAACGAATGTTAAATGTGCAAGGGACTGGTGAACCCCGTTTATCTTTTTAACTCCCCCTCTTTGCTCCTAACCATGAAGATATACATTACATTACAATAACTGCCACTTTAGATACAAATTTTAATGTATAGAGAATGTCCCAAAGCACTTTACAAATAGACACAAGGACAATGGACTGCAAGCCGAAGAGGAGAAGTTTGGGTGACTGAAGGCTTGGTCAAAGAAGATTTTGAGAAGATTTTTTTTTAAAAAAGGAAAGCGAGTTGAAGATGTTTAGGGAGGGAATTCCAGAGAGTAGAAACCAGGTCTCCAAGGGCTTTGTTGCCAACGGTGAAATGAAGCGGGGAGATGCACAGAGGAATGTTGGGATGAGAAAGCAGACTTGGGGAGGGAGGAGATTGCAGAGATAGTGTGGGAAAAAGCAATAATTTGATGGAGTATGAAGATTTTAAATTTAATGCATTGGAGGTGGGGAACCAATGTAGGTCAGTGAGGATATGAATTTTTGATTCGTTTTTAACTTCATAATAGCTACTTGCCTAAATGAGTGCAACTCCAACAACACTCAAGAAGCTCAACACCATTCAGGACAAAACAGACCAATTAATTGGCACCCATTCACCATATTAAACATTCACTCCCTCCACCCTCCAACTTGTCTTCCCAATGAAAATCCACCTCACAATGTTCAATTTGCTTATCTTGCTCTCCAGAAAAAGGCAGTGAGACAATGACATTTTTGAGTCAAGAAAAATAGCTCACTAAAATAGAGCTGTTCAATACAATGTGTAGTCCTATAGCATATTTTATTCCATGAGGAAATCAAGAGTATGAGAATTGCAGGTGCAGACTTGTGCTGAATCTCTGATGCAGCATTCCTGAGAACAGCCCTTGAGCAAGACATGGATTGGATTGCAGCTCTTAGCAATCTGCTTGTATATTGTACCACAGCTTACAAAGCAACAGCTATGAAAGTATCACACACTTGAGTATACAGTATGTGGCTTTTATCATTTTTAGCTCAGAGTAAAAACAATCATCTGTATAGTACATTTGTGTAATGAGAAAAAAATTGTTTTAAATTATATTTTGAACTTAAATTGCAAAGATAATGACCCTGATTTTGTGTTAATAATAACGGTGAGGCCATCAGTGCTCATCATTATTACGGAGCAAATCGGACAACAGTTTCTGGCGTCTGCACATGCGCATTTAAACACGGAACTCCAGAAGTTGCTGTCAGAGATACCCTAGTCCGCCACAGGGTGCGCTATAACCGTCCTCACCGATAGGCCTGTCATTGAAAGACATGCAGTAGCATGAACTTGGGGCATTTGCCCACTAGCGACACCATAAAATGTTAGGGCTGGTGCATTCAGAAGCAAGTGAATTTTTAACAGCATGATAATTGATAATTACTGCCAAACAACCTGTCTGGCCCTGAAAATTTAATTTTACAAGTGTGGAGTTTCATTGCTTTAGAAGTGACACCTGGGACCACTGACCGAAGGCCGCGTTGAGTTCTTCGAGTCTCAACGCAAAGAGCGTGAAGAGATCAGGCGCAAACAGCGGAAGGAGCACATGGCAAACCATCCCCACCCACCCCTTACGTCGATGAATATCTGTTCCACCTGTGAAAGTCTGTGGCTCTCGTATTGGACTGTTGAGCCACCAGAGAACTCACTTTGGGATTGGAAGCAAGTCTTTCTCGATTCCGAGGGACTGCCTATGATGATGACGATGAGCATTGGAGATCAGTGTTGGAGATTTTGTTTTAAACTTTTGTTTTACTTTTTCTGTCTGTATCTTATCCATCTTTCCCAATCTTTATTCCCCTATCTATACAGGATTTAAAGAATTTATACTTCCTGGTTTAGACGTGTGTCTGTGAGGATTCTTCAATCTGATTGGTTCACTGTTTCTTGCCCAGGTCTCACATGCCACAGATGCCTTTCAGAGGTCGCCACGCTGGATCAGGTGCTGGATTAGAAAAAGTTTGCGCTCTAAAAGTCTACAATATCTTTGCGGGCAGCTGTCAACGAGGTGAACAGCGGGTGCTGTTCTTTCACCGCTGACGCAAAATCAGGGCCAATATTGTACTATCCTGTACTGAAGTATAAGAAGGGAACAGAAAGATATAGCAACAGGCCAAGAATACACAAGAAACACTATTTCCATGGATTTATTACTCCGTCAACTTGAAGCACAATTTTAGTTTTCACCAATTGGAAGTAGTATTTGGAATTAGTGTTCAGGTTACTTATTTTACTAGCCATTTAACCTTTTTTTCAGTAAACTGTACCCCTCTAAGTCAATCATAATCAGAAAACTATTTTTTTTTAAAGTAAGTTTACAAAGTGGCTTCCAATGCGCCATTTTGTGGTGCCTTCAAGGATGGTCGGCAGGGCCATTCTGTGAAATCATTGCAATTGGATTTCAATAGTTCAGTTAACTTTTTGGACTTGCAGGCATAAGGATGTTGAAAGTGCACTAATATTTTGTTTTCCTCACTGTAAAAATAAAGTATCCTGCAGCTATAAAGCACTAAGATCTACAGGAAGAATCTAAACTGACTTGATAAAAATATTGTCTGCTTATTTAACCTCGGCCCCATATTCTTAATCTACATGCTGCCCTTTGACATCATCCAAAGACATGGGGTTAGCTTCCACATGTATGCTGACGACACTCAAGTCTCACTCAACCACCTGCCTTGACTACCACTGCCTCAGTGTTGTCAAATTGCTTGTCCGACATCTAGTCTTAGATGAGCCGCAATTTCATCCAATTCAACAATCGGCAGACCAAAGCCATGATCTTTGGCCCCCATCACAAAACTCCATAACTGTGACAAGAATTCCACTCTTTTCCAAGATTGAACCAAACGGTTTGCAAGCTCGGCAAATTATTCAATCTCAAGCCACTCCATTTACTTCACCTACTTTTACCTCTAACGTCACCTACATCTGCTCATCTGCTGCCAGTGTGCTCCACCCTCCACAAACTTCAACCTCATCCAAAACTCTGCTGCCCATATCATATCCAACACCAAGTCCCGCTCACACACCACCCTCTGTCCTTGCTTATCTACATTGGAGGTGCTGGGGGACCAGGAGCCCATTAAAACTTCTCAATCTCATGTTTAAAGCTCTTCATGGTCTCACATCTTCCTCTCTGTAACCTTCTCTAGCCCTACAAAGCCTGCCCAGAACTCTGCCTATTGGCCTCTCATGCATCCACCCTTCCAGCAGTGCCTGTACCTACAGTTGTCTAGGCCTGATGCTCTGAAATCCCCTCCTAAAAGTTCTGCCTTGTTAGTCACCACCGTTTCTCATTCAAGGCCATCCTTAAAAACCCAATTCTTTCACCAAGCTTTTGATCATGCCTCCCAAAATCACTTTGTATGATTTTTCTTATGTGAAGCATCTTGGGTAGTTGTTCTATGTTAAGGATGTTGTATATGCTGTTGGCTGTTGTGGTTGGTGGGTGGTGGCGATCGTCATTGTTACATTGGTGTTTTGTTTAGGAATCAAGTATAGTTACTGTTATGTAGGTAGATGCGGTAGCCAACTTGTGCACAGCAAGGTCACACAAACCACAAACTGCAGGGATGTGTTTTCCAGGACACCGTGAAAATGCCTCAACATGTCTTCATATAGAGCCACTGAACCATTTACATTCACCAGAACAGGATGATGGAGAGTCAGTTTATCTTCTAATCTGAAAGACATCACCTCCAACAATGGAGCACTCAGTACTGCACTGAGGTGTCAACCAAATTAAGTGCTCAAAGTCCTTGAGAGGGGCTTGAACCACCACAACCTGCTGACTCGAAGCCAGAATGTTGAACATAACTGAACTACGCTGGCAGTACAATAATAGATGGACTGCCTCATCATCTGCTCTCATGCCCTTCAAACTTCGTTCCAATTTTCTAGGCCTCTTCCCATGATTTGAGACTCTCCTGTTTTTTTAACCTTTGCTGTTCTAATAAGTCAGCAAGGAAGGCACAAGAACAAATTCACCACTTTTATACTGGCGCTGTTCGAATTCCCGATTCCTGTGTTCATGGGCCAACAACTACACTGTTTACACTACAAAGTTCTGCTACTGGGTTCACAGAGTAATGTAAACATCAGAAGCTGGGTCATGGATGCATCTCAGAATCCAAACTAAAACATACATCAATATAAAAAAAGATAGTGGATTGATTCACCATTGCTCTGTACCTCCCTAGAAGAGACTGGAAACTCAAGAGTCCACAACCTCTGTTACAAAGTACGATTATCATTTTGAAAAGACAACAGCTCTGACTACATTTGGAATATTGTTCATGTTTAATTTTAAGGTAATCAGGAACAGAATGTGGCTAATAAACTAAAAGACAGTAATAGATTTTTGTTGTACAAACTGCCACACGTATTTTTCAGAATGCTGCTTGGTAGGTTATTACTTTTGCGACATTAATTAGAATATCTTTTTATAGCATTTTTACCATACAAACAGTCTTGACCACATTTTTGTCATCAAAACCCAGCCTCATGTCTAGATACAGATGACAAAGCAGAACTGCTGCATCAATAGATTAATGCCAGGCACTATTTTTTTAAATAAACTATGTCTGAGGACAACAGAAGCCTCTAAATGTGGACACCTAAGACTTGACACTCGAATCAGAATCGCCATAACCAAAATGTTTCCAATTCCTTTAAAAACAATGTTTATCTTTCTTTTTAAACAATGCAGGTGGCAAAATCTTGCGTTGATCCAATAACCCTGGGACAAACAATGTTTAAGGCAACACTTGCAATGAAAAAGATTAGAAACAAAGGCATATTTAAACTCTATGTGAGCAACAATTAGGATCACAACGTAATTGTTTGCTTGCCAGTGATTACAGGGTTGCACAAGTGGTAAATTTGACTTTTGACTTATCTGAAAATATTTTGCATCAGCTTAGCTCCGTTCCAGCACTTTTTCAGGAGGCCATAGGTTCAAATACTACTATAGAACTTAAGTACAATCTTGGCTGATGCTTCAGTACAGTATTGAGAGAATGTTGTATTGTCAAAGATGCAGTCCTTCAGATCAGACATTAAACAGAGATCCTGTTTACTTGAAAGTTAAAGATTCCACAGCACTGCCAGAAGAGGAGCCTGCAGTTCTCCTAGTGCCTTGGCCAATATTTCTTCTTCAACCACCAAAAGCATATTAACTGGTCATTCACCTCATCACTGTTTGTGGAATCATGCGAAGTCAAAAAACACAGATGCACAACCACCAGCGGCACTTCAAAATGAATTCATTGCACATGAAGTGCTTTAATGCAGTGGTGTCCAATAGAAATTAGCCATAGGCATAGTTACAATGATTACTTTTAGTGGAAAATGCCTTACAAACAATACAGGTAAATGTACTTTAGGTCTATAGTTACTTAATACACATGCTCCAGAACTAGCTGCACCTCTAGCCAAGCTGTTCCAGTACAGCTACAACACTGACATCTACCCGACAATGTGGAAAACTGCCTGTCCACAAAAAGACGACAAATCCAATCTGCCCAATTACCGCCACATCAGTCTACTCTCGATCAAAATGATGGAAGGTTTCGTCGACAGTGCCATCAAGCAGCACTTATTCACCAATAACCTGCTCACCAATGCTCAGTTTGGGTTCCGGCAGGACCACTCTGCTCCAGACCTCATTACAGCCTTGATCCAAACATGGACAAGAGCTATATTCCAGAGGTGAGACGAGAGTGACTGCCCTTGACAACAACGCAGCATTTGAAAGTGTGGCATCAAGGAGCACTAGTAAAACTGAAGTCAATGGGAATCAGGGGGAAAACTCTCCACTGACTGGAGTCATACCTAGCACAAAGGTAGATGGTTGTGGTTGTTGAAAGTTAATCATCTCAGTCCCAGGACATCGCTGAGGAGTTCCTCAGAGCAGTGTCCTAGGCCCAACCATCTTCAGCTGCTTCATCAATGACCTTCCCTCCATCATAAGGTCAGAAGTGGGGATATTCGCTCATGATTGCAGTGTTCAGTTCTATTCGCAATTCCTCAGATAATGAAGCAGTCGATGCCCGCATGCAGCAAGACCTGGACAACATTCAGGCTTGAGCTGATCAGTGGAAAGTAAGATTCACACCACACAAGTGCCAGGCAATGACCATCTCCAAAAAGAGAGAGTCCAACCACCGTCCAGGGTCATTTAACGGCTTTACCATCGTCAAATCCCCCACCATCAACATCCTGGGGTGTCACCATAGACCAGAAACTTAACTGGACCAGCCACATATATAATGTGGCCACAAGAACAGGTCAGAGGCTGGATACTCTGTGGCGAGTGTCTCACCTCCCAACTTCCCAAAGCCTTTCCACTATCTACAGGGCACAAGTCAGGAGTGTGATGGAATACTTTCCACTTGCCTGCAAGAAGCTCGACATTATCCAGGACAAAGCAGCCCGCATGATTGACACCACATCCACCACCTTCAACATTCACTCCCTCCAAAACCGGCACACCATGGCTGCAGTGTGCACTATCTACATGATGCACTGCAGCAACTCGCCAAGGCTTCTTCAACAGCACCTCCCAAACCCGTGACCTCTACCACCTAGAAGGATGAGGGCAGCAGGCGCATGGGAACACCATCACCTACAAGTTTCCCTCCATGTCACACATCATCCTGACATGGATATATCACCGTTCTTTCATCGTCGCTGGATCAAAATTCTGGAACTCGTTCCCCAATAGGAGTACCTTCACCACACAGATTGCAGCGGAGGCGGCAGCTCACCACCATCTTCTCAAGGGCAACTAGGGATGGGCAATAAATATTGGCCTTCCCAGCGACACCCAAAGTTTGGAAATCTGGCATGAATTTATCAGACACAGTCCTTCGAGCAGCTTCTAGTCTTTTGTCCAGCAGTTGCGAGCGGTATTTTAACCATCACAGAGTGACTGCTGAGAATTTGACACGCCAGTTCCACCACTGCTCTCCATCCAGAACGCAGTTAGATGCTGCTTACCCTTTGCCATGATGTGCACTGTTGGAGCTGCTCGTTACAGGTTGGACTTGCTATTTTCTGCTGTGCTAGCACGGTTACAGGCCCCACCACTTACTCTGTCCCCACTGATCCCAGAACAGCCGCCTATATCGAGAAAATGATGTGAACAATTCTTCATTACTATAGGCGTGAATTACAAAGATGCTGCTTAAATTGTATTAAGTAGGCTGGCTATTTTAGGCAGTTAAAGAGTGATTACCCATTATCAAGTCCTAACCTAAAGTGCACAGTGTGCGAATAATACAAGGACTGAGATCACATACCCAACGGTGTCTATTACTCATTTTATATTTACGAATCAAATATGCAATTGGACACATCTGGATTCCCAATTAGCTACATGTGGCTAATGTCCACGGTCGAGGGGGTCGTTCAGCTTGACTGCCTCTCTTCCGCGCCTACATCCGGGCCAGGGTGTCCCTAGAGATGGAGCACGCGGTGTCCACCAGTACGCTCGCGGCCTTCCGCGAGAGGTGGGCGCCGGAGGGACTGGAGTGCATCATCAACCCCGGCAACCAAATTTTAATTTGATTTTATGATTTAAAGTTCAATTTGTTTTAATTGCCGGGGTTTTTAGTGTCCCCCTCCACTTTTATAGGGGGCACTTGTAAAATATTGAATTTTAATGCCCTAAAAAAAAAACACAAAAAAAACCCTATAAAAATACAAAAAAAAAGACGGCTGTTATAAGTGTCTGGAGTGTCCCCGAGATCGGGGGGCACTTGATCGAACATTTATTTTGTTCCCACCCAAAAAGAGTTGTGGCTAATGTCCATGGGGGCTTCCCCTCCTTGAGGCTATGGTGGGACGTGGGCAAGGCTCACGTCCGTGTCTTCTGTCAAGAGTATGCGAGGGGGTCGACCAAGAAGCGGGCGGCCAGGGTCGGACGCCTAGAAAGAGAGATGCTCGATCTGGAGTTCCGTCTCGGTCAAGTCATCGAGGATCCGGCCCTGCGGACGGTGTAGGAAGCGAAGGCGGCCGCGCTGAAGGACCTGCAGTTCGTCGGGTCCCGAGGCGCGTTCGTGAGGTCGCGGATCCGGTTCCTGCGGGATTTGGACCGCAGCTCGCCCTTCTTCGACTCGCTGGAAAAAAGACAGGGTGTCCGTAAGCAGCTCTTGACGCTGCTGGCCGACGACGGCTCTCTCGTCTCGGATCCGGAGGGCGTCAGCAACAGGGCCCGAGAATATTACGGGGCTCTGTTCTCTCCGGAGCCGTCCAGCGAGGAAGCGCGTAGAGTTTTGTGGGAGGACCTGCTGAAGGTCGGCCCGGAGGGCGCCTAAAATCTGGAAGCTCCGCTAAGCCTGGCGGAGCTGACCAGCGCCCTTGACCGGCTCTCGAGGGGAAAAGCCCCGGGGCTGGACGGGCTGACCGTGGAATTCCACAGGGCGTTCTGGGACATCCTGGGGGACGACTACGCGCGGGTCCTGGGGGAAAGTCTGGCGACCGGGGAGATGCCCCTCTCTTGGTGCCTAAGAAGGGCGATCTCCGCCTACTTAAGAACTGGCGCCTGGTCTCCCTCCTCAGCACGGACTACAAAATCTTCGCCAGGGTGATGTCTGCTCGCATTGGCGCCGTGCTGGACCACATGATCCACCCCGACCAGTCCTACACGGTCCCGGGCCGGACAATCCACGATAACATCCATCTGGTCCGAGACCTCATCCATTACTCCCAGGAGGCTGGTCTGTCGGTCGCCTTCCTATCCCTCGACCAAGAGAAGGCGTTTGACAGGGTGGATCAGGAGTATCTGTTCGGAACTCTGCGCGCTTTCGGGTTCGGGACGCATTTCGTCGCCCGGATCCGACTTTTGTTGGCCGCCGCGGAGTGTCTGATTAAGGTTAACGGGTCCTTGACGGCGCCCCTTCGCTTTAGGAGAGGGGTGCGCCAGGGATGCCCCATGTCCGGCCAGTTATATGCCATTTGCGTGGAGCCTTTCCTGCGCCTCCTGCGGACGAGGTTGACGGGACTGGCTCTGCAAGGGCCGGGCGTGGAGGTCGTCCTCTCGGCTTGCGCCGATGACGTGCTCCTCACAGTAGAGGATCCTGCTGACCTGCGGAGGATGCGTGAGTGCCAGGAGATTTACTCGGCCACATCCTCCGCCAGGATCAACTGGGATAAATGTTCCGGACTCCTGGTGGGTCAGTGGCGGGTGGACTCCCTGCCGGAGGAGCTCAGGCCTTTTGCCTGGAGCACGACCCATCTCCTCTATCTGGGAGTCTACCTTAGCCCCGACGAGGAAGCCTGGCCGGCGAACTGGCAAGAGCTGGAGGCCAAGGTCACCGCTCACCTAGGGCGCTGGACAGGACTGCTCCGAGTCCTACAGGGGTCGAGCGCTAGTCATAAACCAGCTGGTGGCCGCTATGCTGTGGTACCGGCTAGTCACTTTGACCCCTCCCCCTGCGTTTGTCGCCAAGATACAGAAGCTGCTGGTGGACTTCTTCTGGAACAACAGGAAGCACTGGGTCTCTGCCGCAGTCTTGAGTCTCCCGCTTAGGGAGGGCGGTCAGTCGTTAGTGTGCGTCAGCACCCAACTAGCGACTTTCCGTCTTCAGACCCTGCAGAGATACCTTTATGTCGAGCCCCCTCCTAGGTGGCATGCGCTGGCGACGTATTTCTTCCGCCAGCAGCACGGCCTCAACTACGACACGCAGCTCCTGTTTGTGAGCTTGGGGGGGCGTCAGGACCGCCGTCCAAGAGCTGCCTGTCTTTTACAAGGAACTCACCAGGGTCTGGAACAAAGTCTCCACCAAGCGTAGCTCTCCACCGGCTGGAGTGGCGGCTGTCCTGCAGGAGCCGCTGCTCGGGAATCCGTACCTCCACGACCGAGGTTTTAGGTGGCAGTCGGACGAGAGGGCTGTGGCTGGCAGGGACCTGCTCGATGGCGGAGGAGCGGGCTGGATGGCGCCAGATATGCTGGCACGCCGCCTAAATTCGGCCGACGTCCGCCACGCGGCCGATGCCATCGAGTCGCTAAAAACAGCTCTGGGCCCTGACTCAGTTAGGTGTGTCGAGGAGGTTCAAGCACGTGGGGAGATCCTGTCCGAATTGACCCCCGTCCGGACGGAATTCCTCATCGGCGCCAAACCCCGGAACCTCCCTCGGGAGCCGGCGCCTCACAACTTGAGCCGCCTCGGGGAAATCCCCTCCGTGTCTTTCAGTTCTGTGCGGAGGGGTTTCCTGTACGGGCTGCTCCTGCACACTCTCGACCTTGCCATCCTCGTCTGCCGTCCGGACACGCCATGGCGCAACATCTTGCCGTCCGGAGGAGGCGGGGGTCCCCGATGGAGTGCACTCTACGCAGGAGTCCTCCCACTATTTATCGGGGACTTGGCCTGGAGGGTGGTGCATGGAGCAGTCCCGTGCAACTAATTTTTAAGCCGGTTCACGGGCTCCCAGGCCGCCTGCAATTTCAATTTTTAATGGAGTGTGCGAGGTTTCAGCCCGTTTCATTATTTAATGGGGCTGCTCCTCAATTTCTGGCTGCACTTCAGTCCCACACTCCTGATCTTTGGGCATCCTGTGCGGAGGGGAGCGGGTAGGTCCGAGGGCCTCCTCGTAGGACTGCTCCTGGGCACGGCAAAGGGTGCCATCAGCCAGTCCAGGCAGCAGGCGGTCGTTCAACCCGACTGCCTGCCTCTCTTCCGCGCGTACATCCGCGCCACGGTGTGCTTGGAGATGGAGCAAGCGGTGTCCGCCAGTACGCTTGCGGCCTTCCGCGAGAGGTGGGCGCCGGAGGGACTGGAGTACATCGTTACCCCCGGCAACCAAATTTTAATTTGATTTTATATGTGTTAAAGTTTAATTTGCTTTAATTGCCGGATTTTTAGTGTCCCCCTCCCCTTTTATAGGGGGCACTTGTAAAATATATGGTTTTAATGCCACCCAAAAAAAAAAACCCAAAAAAAACATTTATTAGAAAAAGGGGCAGTTAAGTATCTGGAGTGTCCCCCAGATCGGGGGGCACTTGATCTAATGTTTATTTTGTTCCCCCCCCACAAAAGAGTTGTGGCTAATGTCCAACATATTGGACAACACTGCTTTAATGTGTTTTGAAAGATGTGATTAATGCTATACAGCGCAAAATTTCTGCTGTCCAAAAAAGTGAAACCATTAAATATATTCATTCAATAATTAAACATACTATACAGTTTGGATACAGCTTCAACATTAATAGGTGCTCTTTAACCTTCATTTGCCAACCAAAGCAGCCAATAAACGGCTTCAAAAGAATCTTAATTTAAACTAATGCTGCATAACGCCTCAGCTGTCAATCAAGTGTGCTCATGTGCAGGATTTCAGCAACACTGGATTATAACCCAAACTGGTATATATAATATTGGTAATTATCTCACTCATTCTACTTATGATTTCCAATGTTCTTAATGAAAATTTATTCATGATATGATGGCAATAGCGTGCTGGAATTTTCACAGGAGTTATGTACTCAAGGGGACATTGTGAAGATTAAAATATTCACTCGGCCTAAAGAGAACACAGGCCAGGTAATATGTTTTCCAATATATTGCAGCAAGCAACTTGTAAAAGTGTGGCTTTTCATCCTAACTGCTAATTATTATTTAACTTTTATGTATTTAAAAAAAACACCATGATATCTTACAATAGCTGTGGCTTTGAGTGCAATGTAAAATAGAATGCTTTCACAGGGAAGGGCAAAGGATATAATTAGATCACTGCCAACAAACCGGAAGCTGTGCATAAATCTATTGTGGTTTAATTAATATATATTATAATAGCGCTTCATTCTGTGGAGTTCTGGGTTGGTTTAATAAATGTATAATAATATCGCGGGTTGGTTTAAGTATTAATGTATAATAATTTCACCGGGGGGTTGCGGAGATTTATTTGTTTGGAGCACGAGCTCCATGTGAAGGGAAATGAGAAGAAAAATTAATAAAAATGGACGTTTACTGAGTTTTGCTGGCACAGATTTTCTTTCCCTGATATGACTGTATAGAAGGCAGTAGCCCCACCTTTCTCTCTGGAATGGCTTCATTTGTGATGGCGACAATATTTCTTTTTGTCAGCGAACAACCAGAAAAACACAAACTGCGCATGCGCAACCAATTAATTTCATTGGCAGCAGTCGTGTCCTAATTGGATAGCTCTTTCACAGAGCTGGCACAGGTACGATGTGCTGTAAAATTTTAAGATTACTTTCAGCCTTTGCAAGATATACCATGGGATCTGGTTCTTCAACTCTATCCCTCTCTATTTAAACTGCACTAAAGAAAAACAGATCTTCATGTGCATTTAAGCAGGTAAAACTATATTTAAGTCTAAAAGAATTTTGCTTTACCATCTCCACACTATGAGATCCCAAAACCAACTGCCCCTGTAGTCGCCAAACCACTAAGCAAAACTAGTGTTCCTCTGCAATGCTATACATTAATTTATTTCTTATTCTCTTGATACTTGTAGTGTTAAGTCAACCATTTGGAAAAATGAATACAACAGAGGTCCCATGTGATAACATAATTGAAAAAATTGAAAAATTGTATCTGGTTGGATCCACTCATTTAAACTCATCACATTGGCACCCATGAGGCATCTGCTTTACAACAATTAACAAATCCCTTTCTTTAACAAAAGCCTGACTATTGTGGATAAAAACATAGAAACATAGAAAATAGATGCGGAAGTAGGCCATTCGGCCCTTCGAGCCTGCACCACCATTCAATATGATCATGGCTGATCATGCAACTTCAGTACTCCATTCCTGCTTTCTCTCCATACCCCTTGATCCCTTTAGCCGTAAGGGCCACATCTAACTCCCTCAACAACTTTCTGTGGTAGAGAATTCCACAGGTTCACAACTCTGAGTGAAGAAGTTTCTCCTCATCTCAGTCCTAAATGGCTTCACCCTTATCCTTAGACTGTGACCCCTGGTTCTGGACTTCCCCAACATCGGGAACATTCTTCCTGTATCTAACCTGTCTAATCTGTCAGAATTTTATATGTTTCCATGAGATCCCCTCTCATTCTTCTAAATTCCAATGAATATAAGCCTAGTCGATCCAGTCTTTCTTCATATGTCACTCCTGCCATCCCGAGAATCAGTCTGGTGAACCTGCCCTGCACTCCCGCAATAGCAAGAATGTCCTTCCTCAGATTAGGAGACCAAAATTGTACACAATATTCAAGGTGTGGTCTCACCAAGGCCCTAAACAACTGAAGAAAGATCTCCCAGCTCCTATACTCAAACCCTCTCACCATGAAGGTCAACATGCCATTTGCCTTCTTCACTGCCTGCAGTACCTGCATGCCAACTTTCAATGACTGATGTACCATGACACCCAGGTCTCGTTGCACTTCCCCTTTTTCTAATCTGTCACCATTCAGATAATATTCTGCCTCCCTGTTTTTGCCACCAAAGTGGATAACCTCACATTTATCCGCATTATACTGCATTTGCCATACATTTGCCCACTCACCTAACCTGTCCAAGTCACCCTGCAGCCTCTTAGCATCCTCCTCACAGCTCACACTGCCACCTAGCTTAGTGTCATCCGCAAACTTGGAGATATTACATTCAATTCCTTCGTCCAAATCATTAATGTACATTGTAAATAGCTGGGGGCCCAGCACTGAACCTTGCGGTACACCACTTGTCACTGCCTGCCATTCTGAAAAGGACCCGTTTGTTCCTACTCTTTGCTTTCTGTCTGCCAACCAGTTCTCTATCCATGTCAATACATTACCCCCAATACCATGTGCTTTAATTTTGCACACCAATCTCTTGTGTGGGACCTTGTCAAAAGCCTTTTGAAAGTCCAAATACACCACATCCACTGGTTCTCCCTTGTCCACTCTACCAGTTACATCCTCAAAAAATTCTAGAAGATTTGCCAAGCATGATTTCCCTTTCATAAATCTATGCTGACTTGGATCGATCCTGTCACTGCTTTCCAAATTGATTCCAACATTTTTCCCACTATCGATGTCAGGCTAACTGGTCTATAATTCCCTGTTTTCTCCCTCCTTTTTTAAAAAAAAAGTGGGGCTACATTAGCTACCCACCAATCCATAGGAACTGATCGAGTCTATAGAATGTTGGAAAATGACCACCAATGCATCCACTGTTTCTAGGGCCACTTCCTTAAGTACTCTGGGATGCCGACCATCAGGCCCTGGAGATTTATCGGCCTTCAATCCCATGAATTTCCCTAACACAATTTGCTGACTAATAAGGATTTCCTTCAGTTCCTCCTTCTCACTAGACCCTCGGTCCCCTAGTATTTCTAAAAGTTTATTTGTGTCTTCCTTAGTGAAGACAGAACCAAAGTATTTGTTCAATTGGTCTGCCATTTCTTTGTTCCCCATTATAAATTCACCTGATTCTGACTGCAAGGGACCTACATTTTTGTCTTCACTAATTGTTTTCTCTTCACATATCTATAGAAGCTTTTGCAGTCAGTTTTTATGTTCACTGCAAGCTTCCTCTCATACTCTATTTTCCTTCTCCTAATTAAACCCTTTGTCCTCCTTCCGGACTAATGGCACAGCTTTTTAGATCTGTTCATTGTTCCAACACCAATATTGGCCTCATGTTCGTGAACTCTATCCAAGTACCAGTAGAATTAGTATAGCCTAGGGAAAGTGAAAGATGAAAGCAAAATCAGTCTGAAATTATTCAAACAAATTTCATGACAATTCCGTAACTCACTTTTACCATTTGAAGGTAAAAAGTCCCCGGCTGAAATGTTAGATTCTCCTCAGCGATATACATTTTTCCAATAACAAGATGTGAAATTCCTACTGTCATTATCCCATGAATAAACTTAGTCTCTCCCATGCTGAATTGATTTATAAAATCAAATGATTTTAAATAGCTAGTGCTCATCTATCCCATTTCTGGATCAAGGTTATCAGAAAAAACTCTCACAATTTTCATCCACAATAATAAAAACAAATTCAAATCAGAAGAAAGCAGTCAAGAACAAAAGACAATTTTAAATCAAACTGAACTTCCTTATACACAAGACAGATCTGTGAAATTCCTTCAACAAATGTTTTCAAATTTTTGTTCTATTTTCTTGAATTTTCTCCTCTCCCGAGGCTCGTGTCAATGCGAGCAGTAGTCCATTACAGCACCCAAATGATCATTCTCCATTTGTGAGCTAAGAAAGTGAGCAACAGCAAGCTATTTGACTACAGATTGCAACAAGCTGAGCCACCTTCATCACTGCACATTCCAACAGAGTTAATCAGCAGTAGGAGCCCCCTTTTTTTTTTACTCTTCCTGATTCAAAGCACCAAGGCCAACTGTAGTTCTCAAATTTCTGCCACAGCTAACAGCAGCTAATTCAATACAGACTGTGACCGCAAGGCTAAAAACCACAATGGGCAGTGCATTTAACTCCAAAACCATCAAGGGAGCTTCAAACCAAGCAAGTCCTTAAAAAGTCTTTTACAGGTTGAACCTCCCTTATCCGGAACCCTTGGGACCTGGCCTGTTCTGGAAAAGGGATTTTTCTGGACGAGGGGTGGTCACGTTAAATTGGATGTTGCAAGTACTGAGCAAGGGGATATCAGGGCTCGCTGGCTTGAGGCTGGAAGTGTGGCAGAGAGATCATGGGGGGGAGGGAGGGGAAGGTGGATCGCGGGGTCAGGCCAGTGATTGCGAGAGTCAGCTTCGAGGAAGGACTTCAATTTGTTCATGTCGGAGTTCTGCGCATGCGCCACCCAGTGGCCAGGATTGGTTCTGGACGATGGGTGGTTCTGGATAAAGGAGTTCTGGATAAGGGAGGTTCAACCTCTACCACAGGGCTGCACATGTAAACAGCGTGTTTGCTTACTTTTCCAGTGTTCAACGATTCTTCTAAATCTTACAATATACCGTTTATAAACACCAAACACCTGTACATAAGCTGCTTACTAGATCCACAACCAAGAGATCAAGTGTACAGCATCAATATGCATACATACAGACACATTGGGCCCAAGTTTCCACACGATAAAAAACGGGGAATGATGGAATAGATATTATGGAAGCAGTAGCAGGACATGTGAAAAAGCATAATACAGTCAAGCAGAGTCAGCATGGTTTTATGAAAGGGAAATCATGTTTGACAAATTTGCTGGAGTTCTTCGAGGATGTAACGAGCATGATGGATAAAGGGGAACCAGTTGATGTGGTGTATTTGGATTTCCAGAAGGCATTCGATAAGGTGCCACGTAAAAGGTTACTGCACAAAGGCTCACAGGGTTGGGGGTAATATATTAGTATGGAGAGAGAATTGGCTAGCTAACAGAAAACAGAGAGTAGGGATAAATGGGTCATTTTCCGGTTGGCAAAATGTAACTAGTGGGGTGCCACAGGGATCAGTGCTGGGGCCTCAACTATTTACAATCTATATTAATGACTTGGATGAAGGGACCGAGTGCAATGTAGCCAAGTTTGCTGATGATACAAAGATGGGTGGGAAAGCAAGTTGTGAGGAGGACACAAAGAATCTGCAAAGGGATATAGACAGGCTAAATGAGTTGGCAAACATTTGGCAGATGGAGTATAATGTGGGAAAGTGAGGTTATCCACTTTGGCAGAAAAAATAAAAAAGCAAATTACTATTTAAATGGAGAGATTACACAATGCTGCAGTACAGAGGGACCTGAAACACAAAAAGTTAATATGCAGGTACAGTAAGTAATCAGGAAGGCAAATGGAATGTTGGCCTTTATTGCAAGGGGGATAGAGTATAAAAGCAGGGAAGTCCTGCTACAACTGCACAGGGTATTGGTGAGACCATACCTAGAGTATTGCGTATAGTTTTGATGATCTTATTTAAGGAGGGATATACTTGCATTGGAGGCAGTTCAGAGAAGATTCACTCGGTTGATTCCTGAGATGAAGGATTGATTTAAGAAAGGTTGGGCCTATATACTTTGCACGAAAACCTGCAAAAAAATGTTAATTAAAAAAATGTTTTTTTGCAGCCGTTTGTTAGTAATGTTTCTCCAATTCCTTTTTTGAATTTTTTTTCCCCTTCAAGAATTCTCTCACAGTGCAAATGACTCCGGACTAAAAGTTGCCGAAACTCACGTTTTGCGCCGCGAATAATTGTGGAACGCCTCCCTTGCCGGCAGATCCCAAAGGCCAAAAGTTCGGCCTCAAAATGGTAGTGCAGCAAAAACGGTAACTTTCACATATTGCTACCGTTTGCACCAAAAAACCCCGAAATCCAAACCAGAAGGTTCTGACATACAATGAAGACTATAACAAATTGGTTTGAAAAAGCCTTCAATACACTGGTTCCAAGAACATTCCATTGTCAGGTTCATTCGCACAAGACAAGGCACTCGCATTGCTTAGCGGGTATGAAACAATAATTCAGAGTTTCAATGTCTGGTTGGAAGTTTGCTGCGTTTAGAGAGATGATAATGCACAGGTAGTGGAGGACAATGTGACTCACTAGAAGGTAAAATTAACACGGGTAGTAAATGGCTATATCTTTAAAATTAATGAAACTAGTGTATTCTGTTGTGCACTCATAGGCAAAAGATTATCTTTCAAAAAACATAGGTAAGATGAGATGAAAGCAATTAATTTTTATATAACACATTGTCAAGAAGGGAAAAACCCCTTCAAAAGCATGGATCTAAAAAAAAACTAATTTGCAAATTAAAAAGCCTAGCTGGACAAAGTTAGACAATTTGGTTCAAGTGATTTGATCAAAAACCTGAGTCAGAAATGCAGATTTCCTCTCCTTGCTGGCAATGCTAGTTGCTCCCCTGCAACAGAGAGACTTGCACTTCAGTATCAGTCAAATTTTTCATAGCCAACACAACTTCAAAATGCCAACCACTGGCCCATGATAGCAAAAGTTGATGAAGATTGTCTACAGAAAGTTCCTGTTGGGGTCAATTTTTTCCAAAATTGACACAAGGAACATTGCTTCACGTACATCTGAAGTATGCCTTAATGGCATCCACTGAATTAAGAAATTATGGGATCCAAATATACTAGTCTTCCAAGAGCATCCATGGTAATAGATGCCAATTGAAATGTCTGAATTGTTGAATGAAGCTGCAGAGACAAATTGTTGAATCCTCATCAGCAAATTTATATATTGACTTTTAATCAGATGTATTGACCACGGATGACTTTCATTCAGAGAATTTGGAAAATTACCTCATGAAACCATGATAGAGATTTCTTTTAAAATAAGTTTTTTTTTAAAAAAAGCAACAAAGATGATTCCCACAGTGATGAGACTCCAAATTAGAACTGTAATTATTATATCCCTGTTCTTATGTGCATGGTTAATTAACTCTGCGAAGGGTGCAATGCATGGAGAATATTTTTATATATGTACGTTCAATGCTGTGAATGACAGTAGCAGCATGGTATATTCCATTAAATGTGGTTAAAAAATATCTAAACAAAAAAAAAAATACAGAATTTATATAGATTGTCCTAATATTTAGGAAATGCTTATATAGCCAAGTTGAAAACAAGTTCTTAATTGACTAATTTTTCTACCCAAGAGAACATTTTATTCCACCACAGATTGTCAATAAATGCCTCACTGGTTGACCAGTGACCCTGAATAGTGAAATCACGTAAGATTTTTATTTCAATAGGAAATTTATAGTGGCTAGATCACTTTCAAGAATTCTGCTTCTAAACAAAATAAGGTTTATTCTGTCCTATCTCATCATCATAGGCAGTCCCTCGAAATCGAGGAAGACTTGCTTCCACTCTAAAAGTGAGTTACCAGGTGACTGAACAGTCCAATACGGGAATTACAGTCTCTGTCGCAGGTGGGACAGACAGTCGTTGGAGGAAAGGGTGGGTGGGGAGTCTGGTTTGCCGCACGCTCCTTCTGCTGCCTGCGCTTGTTTTCTGCATGCTCTCGGCGACGAGACCCATGGTGCTCAGCGCTCTCCCAGATGTTCTTCTTCCACTTAGGGCGGTCTTTAGCCAAGGACTCCAAGATGTTGGTGGGGATGTTGCACTTTATCAAGGAGGCTTTGAGGGTGTCTTTGAAACGTTTGCTCTGCCTACCTGGGGCTCGCTTGCCATGTAGGAGTTCCGAGTAGCGCGATTGCTTTGGGAGTCTTGTGTCGGGCATGCGAACAACAGAGCTGGTAGAGTGTGGTCAGTGCTTCGATGCTGGGGATGTTGGCCTGATCGAGAATATAGACGTTGGTACGTCTGTCCTCCCAGAGGATTTGCAGGATCTTGCGGAGACATTGTTAGTGGTATTTCTCCAGCGATTTGAGGCGTCTTCTGTATATGGTCCACGTCTCTGAGCCATACAGGAGGGCGGGTATCACTACAGCCCTGTAGACCATAAGCTTGGTGCCAGATTTGAGGGCCTGATCTTCGAACATTCTTCCTCAGGCGACCTCAGGCTGCGCTGGTGCAGTGGAGGCGGTGTTGAACCTAGTCGTCTATTCTGCCCTTGCTAATAGGCTCCCGAGTTATGGAAAATCCAAGGCCACACCGTGGATCTTGATGACTGGGGGACAGTGCTGTGTGGCAGGGTCAGGTTGGTGGAGGACCTGTCTTACCGATGTTTAGTGTGAGTCCCATACTTTCTTACGCCTCGATGAAGATGTTGACGATGACTTGGGAGTTCAGCCTCTGAATGTGCACAAACGCAAGCGCTGTCCGTGTACTGTAACTCGACGATAGAGGATGGGACGGTGTTGGATCTGGCCTGGAGGCGACAAAGGTTGAACAGGTTTAGTTTCACTCCAGCGGGGAGCTTGTTGAGTGCGAGGTGGAGCATTGCAGCGAGGAAGATCGAGAAGAGGGTTGGCGTGATGACGCAGCCCTGCTTGACCCCGGACTGGATGTGGATTGGGTCTGTGGTGGATCCGTTGATCAGGATCATGGCTTGCAGGTCGCCATGGAGCAGGCGGAGGATGGAGACAAACTTTTGGGGGCAGCCGAAACGGAGAAGGATGCTCCATTGTCCAAGGCCTTTGTAAGGTCAAAAGCGGCCATGTACAAGGGTTGGCGCTGTTCCCTGCATTCCTCTTGCAGTTGTCGCGCCGTAAAGATCATGTCAGTTTATACCCCGTAGTGGACAGAATCCGCACTGTGATTCCGGGAGGAGCTCCTCAGCCACAGGGAGAAGACGGTTGAGGAGGATTCTAGTGATGACTTCCCCAGTAGCTGATAATAGAGATTCCTTTGCAGTTGCCGCATTCGGACTTGTCCCCTTTTTTAAAGATGGTCACTGCATCTCTGAGATCTCCCTGCATGCTCTCCTCCTTCCAGATGAGAGAGATGAGGTCATGCATTCGTGCCAATAGTGCTCTCCACCATATTTTAGTGCCTCAGCGGGGATTCCATCCGCTCCCAATGCTTGTTGTTCCAGAGCTGACTGATGGCCTTTTCTACCTCGTGCAGGGCTGGTGTTTTGCTGATATATGGTGGCGGGTAGCATGCAGAGGGGTGGAGTAGAGGACACTCGTGTCAAAGGCAGAGTCTTGATTAAGGAGATCATTGAAATGCTCCTTCCAGCGGGTCCTGACTGCCTCGGTGTCCTTGATAAGTGTCTCCCTGTTCTTGGCCAGCAGTGGGGTGGGGCCTTGGGTGCTTGGGCCATAGGTGCAGTGAAGAATCCTTGAACATCATGGCTGTCGGCCAGCTGCTGAATCTCCTGTGCTTTCTCTACCCACCATCTATTCTTGAAGTCGTGGGTTTTTAGTTGGACCTCAGCCTTAAGCCATCTGCTCCAGAGTGGGTTTTGTTTTAGGGTCAGAAATGCCCTGCGCTTGCTGGTCATCTCCTGGAAATTTAGTGGCTAGGCCACTTTCAAGAATTCTGCTTCTTAACAAAATAAGGTTTCTCCTAACCTTTTTAGAATTGCAATTTGAAATGAAGCTGCTTTCTTTCTTCCCCTGAATTTATGGTGTTCAGCATGAGATCATGTCGTCTGTTTTAATTCCGTAGCCTTGAAAACAGATTAATTTGTTTCATCTGCTAACACTACTTAAATCTGTCCTACTGTGACAAACCTTCTCAACACATGACATTCATTCACTTTCACAGATTATAGCTACCCAACTGATGTTTGCTCACAAGCCTGATCAGTGTAGGTACAGCATTTATGAATTATATACAGTAACCACATGGCCCGAATTTTGCGGTCAGCAGCGAACGAATGGCACTCGCTGTTCATTACACTTGTCCACAGACTTTGCGGGTTTTTGCATTGTGTGAACTGGACAAGCAACTGTGTGTTTCCTCAACCAGATTGAAGATTTCTTACTGCGGCACAGAATTTGAACCAGGATGTGTAAATTAGAATATTTATTTCAATGTAAAATCATGCACAGAAAGGGAAATAAAGAGGGAAAGAAAGATGGGATTAAGAGAAAGAAACTAAGAAAAGGTATTAAAAAAATGTAAATACAAGTCCAACAATCAAAATCTGAAGGAATGAAACTCCACACTTGTAAAAGTTAATTTTCAGCACCAGAGAGGTTGTTTGGCAGTACAGGTTGAACCTCCCTTATCTGGCACACTCGGGACCTAGCCTGTGCCGAATAAGGGATTTTGCCGGATGAGGGGAGGTCAGCGGCCCGAGGTCGGGGTGGGGGTGGAGGAAAGAGGTCGGCACCCCAGGCAGGCCCGAACTGTCGGCGGGCTCTTGGCCGGCCAAGCGCCGGTGCAGCCAGAGTGTCAGCGCAGCCCCAAAGTCGGGGTGGAAGTCGGCTGTGTTCTGCACATGCACCCCCAGCATCATGCCGGATGAGGGGTGATGCCGGATAAGGGAGTCCCGGATTAGGGAGGTCCAACCTGTAATTAAGACTTGCCACACTGTTAAAATTTCACTTGCACATGAAAGGACAAGCCTCAACTTTTTCTGCCGTGCTTAGCGATTATCCAGCTGGTAAGTACTGCAAATGCACGCCTTTCCATGTCTGTGAATGCCGATTCTCTTGGTGAGATAGAGTGAAGCTTCTGGAGGAGCAGGCAAATTGGACAGCAACTTCCTGATTTCCTCGTGCAATGGCGCATTTGCCGACGCTGGAAGTTGCTATCCGAATAACTTAATAATGGTGAGCGACGTATCCTCACATTTTTAATGCAAAATCTGAGCCAATGTCACTGTTGAAAAAGTTCATACATACAAGTACAACAAAGATCATCCATTTGACTAAATGCTGTGCTCAAGAGTTCAAACATTACTTGAAACCTTTGCTGCATAAGGATTGAAGGGTTGCCAAGTTCAAAATGTCACCAGCAAAAGTTAATATCACAGGTTTCTGTAAAATTTCTAACATAAGAATGTTATCTTCTATGGAAATGGATGAATTTTATGTATACAATATATGAATATTCACACATACATGTGGAAAAAGGCAAGCTCTTCATCTGTTAATCTACATTGCAAGTATCTCAAAAAATACATCCCATCACACAAGCACCACCTCCAAGCAATATGCTACATAATCAGTTGTAGAATTGGGGTTTGAGATTTCATGTGGTCAAACGGAAAAAAATAATTCAATTTTCAGATGTCAACAACTATTGACTCAAAATCTAAACAGTATATGGGATAGAATTGGGCACAGCACATGTGCAATAAGATGCCAATCAGTATTTTCACAGTTACCACAGAGATGACTTACTCAGTGAGCTGAGCAGCAGCTGCGATGGGTAAGACACACATGTTTCTGTTGGGGGGCTGGGGATGGGGGGAGTAAGAGAAAAAACAGTAGCTTTGACCTGTAAGAACCTGAAGCCATTTTCCATTCATGGTGCAATGCAGAAATGGTAAAAAAAACTGAATTATGGTCAGCTGATGCCAGCTCCTTGGATACAGCAGTAATAAACAAAATAAGTGCAAATAGACAGTATATATTTGTGTTCAGATTACCAAAGTACCCATGATTGATGTAAAACAATAAGCATGGCTCATTATTTAGAGTTTCCATTTATTAGAATGTGCTAAGCTACTAGCAATTTTAGAAATCTGAAACTAGGTACAGAAAGGCTCAAAAAGTGACTTGACAAATCTAATTAGTGCTAAATGTCCAATATTCAAGCCAATGTTGGACATTTCCTGATAGCAATTATTGACCAGTTACGAACAAGTAGCTTTGTTTTAAATAATATAAATAAGCTTGCCATATGGTAAAAGTAAAACTGAAAACCATGTTGTTATTGGATTATTTTTTTACCATTTAGAGATTCCACAGACCTTGGCTGTAGAAACAGCAGAAACTGCAATGGCACACGGTCAACAACTTTGCAAAGCTGTGTACGGAAAATTGAAGTGTGCAAACAGTTCCTAGCATTTGCACCTTAGAATATGTTAATTCGTCAGTCTTATATCTATTTTCTACTTTCTTTAACAAAGCACCATTAGCACACGAGGAAAAATATGAAAAATAAATCCTACTTCCCAGGAATAATTCTCAATGGAGAAACAAACTCCAAAGGCATATGATTGTAGTCTTTAAAGTTATGAAGGGAATAGATTATGTTCAAGTGGATAGGTTATTTGAGCGAGATAAGGGGTGTGGGGAGGATTAGGACACATCAGAAAAAATAAAGTTGTTAGATGCCAGGAAGTGCTTCTTTTTGTAGCGAGTCATCAACCTCTGGTATAAATTGCCAGAATGTGTGGCGAGTATGGATTGGCTACAGTCCTTCAATAACGAGTTGGACAAGTTCTTGCGAGTGGCAGACACTTTGAGCTATAGGTGGTGGTCGAAGGTTTGTTGTGACTAGCGAGATTAAATTACTGGAGCCCCCTGTAGCTGGCTTGATTTGCACGAACATGCCTGCTGAAAGCAGGGGAGATTATATCCACACACAATGCACCAAAATCCTCACCATGCACGGCTGGAAATCACAAATTAATTCTTTCTGACCTCTCATTTTAACCAGGACATTTCTATGGTCTGTGGTTCCTCCCCTTCCAACTGTGATAGTGAATGACAGCTTGCCTTCCCAACTTTAGTCCAGATTTTCACCTCATTACACCAAATACAATAAAAAAGTAATTTTTTGAAAAATAATTTTAAACATTTTATCTGCACCAATATTTCCATAAACTAAATTTAAGTGTTTGTGCATCATTTTTTATTTTTAAATATATAATTTAAGATTTATAATAACCCATACGCTGATGAAAGCAGGCCATACGCCTGCTTTTACCAACCGGAAGAGTTTCATGGGTAATTATTGGGTAAATAACCCATTTCTGCGCCAGTGAAACTGATTTTACTTCCGGTTCACAGAAACATAGAAAATAGGTGCATGAGTAGACCATTTCGGCCCTTCGAGCCTGCACCACCATTCAATATGATCATGGCACTTCAGTACCCCATCCCTGCTTTCTCTCCATACCCCTTGATCCCTTTAGCCGCAAGGGCCACATCTAACTCCCTTTTGAAGATATCGAGTGAACTGGCATCAACAACTTTCTGTGGTAGAGAATTCCACATGCTCACAACTCTGAGTGAAGAAGTTTCTCCTCATCTCAGTCCTAAATTGCTTACCCTTTAACCTTAGACTGTGATCCCTGGTTCTGGACTTCCCCAACATCGGGAACATTCTTCCTGCATCTAACCTGTCCAATCCCATCAGAATTTTATATGTTTCTAGGAGATAGAAACATAGAAACATAGAAACTAGGTGCAGGAGTAGGCCATTCGGCCCTTCTAGCCTGCACCGCCATTCAATGAGTTCATGGCTGAACATGCAACTTCAGTACCCCATTCCTGCTTTCTCACCATACCCCTTGATTCCCCTAGTAGTAAGGACTTCATCTAACTCCTTTTTGAATATATTTAGTGAATTGGCCTCAACAACTTTCTGTGGTAGAGAATTCCACAAGTTCACCACTCTCTGGGTGAAGAAATTCCTCCTCATCTCGGTCCTAAATGGCTTCCCCCTTATCCTTAGACTGTGTCCCCTGGTTCTGGACTTCCCCAACATTGGGAACATTCTTCCTGCATCTAACCTGTCTAACCCCGTCAGAATTTTAAACGTTTCTATGAGGTCCCCTCTCATTCTTCTGAACTCCAGTGAATACAAGCCCAGTTGATTCAGTCTTTCTTGATAGGTCAGTCCCGCCATCCCGGGAATCAGTCTGGTGAACCTTCGCTGCACTCCCTCAATAGCAAGAATGTCCTTCCTCAGGTTAGGAGACCAAAACTGTACACAATACTCCAGGTGTGGCCTCACCAAGGCCCTGTACAATTGTAGCAACACCTCCCTGCCCCTATACTCAAATCCCCTCGCTATGAAGGCCAACATGCCATTTGCTTTCTTAACCGCCTGCTGTACCTGCATGCCAACCTTCAATGACTGATGTACCATGACACCCAGGTCTCTTTGCACCTCCCCTTTTCCTAATCTGTCACCATTCAGATAATAGTCTGTCTCTCTGTTTTTACCATCACATTTATCCACATTATACTTCATCTGCCATGCATTTGCCCACTCACCTAACCTATCCAAGTCGCTCTGCAGCCTCATAGCATCCTCCTCGCAGCTCACACTGCCACCCAACTTAGTGTCATCCGCAAATTTGGAGATACTACATTTAATCCCCTCGTCTAAATCATTAATGTACAGTGTAAACAGCTGGGGCCCCAGCACAGAACCTTGCGGTACCCTACTAGTCACTGCCTGCCATTCTGAAAAGGACCCATTTATTCCTACTCTTTGCTTCCCATCTGCCAACCAGTTCTCTATCCACATCAATACATTACCCCCAATATCATGTGCTTTAATTTTGTACACTAATCTCTTGTGTGGGACCTTGTCAAAAGCCTTTTGAAAGTCTAAATACACCACATCCACTGGCTCCCCCTTGTCCATTCTACTAGTTACATCCTCAAAAAAATTCTCGAAGATTTGTCAAGCATGATTGCCCCTTCATAAATCCATGCTGACTTGGAACGATCCTGTCATTGCTTTCCAAATGCGCTGCTATTACATCTTTAATAATTAATTCCATCATTTTCTCCACCACCTATGTCAGGCTGACCAGTCTATAATTCAGTTTTCTCTCTCCCTCCTTTTTTTTAAAAAAGTGGGGTTACATTAGCTACCCTCCAGTCCAAAGGATCTGATTCAGGGTACAGAGAATGTTGGAAAATGACCACCAATGCATCCACTATTTCTCGGGCCACTTCCTCAAGTACTCTGGGATGCAGACTATCAGGCCTGGAGATTTATCGACCTTCAATCCCATCAATTTCCCCAACACAATTTCCTGACTAATAAGGATTTCCTTCAGTTCCTCCTTCTTGCTACACCCTCGGTCCCCTAGTATTTCCGGAAGGTTATTTGTGTGTCTTCCTTAGTGAAGACAGAACCAAAGTATTGGTTCAATTGGTCTGCCATTTCTTTGTTCCCCATTATAAATTCACCTGAATCTGACTGTAAAGGCCCTACATTTGTCTTCACTAATCTTTTTCTCTTCACATATCTGTAAAGCTTTTGCAGTCAGTTTTTAATGTTCCCTACAAGCTTCCTCTCATGCTCTATTTTCCCCCTCCTAATTAAATCCTTTGTCCTCCTCTGCTGAATTCTAAATTTCTCCCAGCCCTCAGGTTTGCTGTTTTTTTTGGCCAATTTATATGCCTCTTCCTTGGATTTAACACTAGCCCTAATTTCCCTTGTAAGCCACGGTTGAGCCACCTTCCCCATATGATGTCAAGGCGTACCTTGACATATCGCAAGTTCCGGGTTTTTGCGCATGTGGAAACCCGAAGTGGCGGGACCTTTCACAAGGATTACAACGGCGTATGCAGATTGTACACCGAAGACACCGTAATTTCAGTGCCAATATTACAGGAAACACCCACATTGTACAGCAACAGCTAAACTACTGTTCAGCTCATGGCCACTAGAGGTAAATACTCACATTGTATAAAGTGCAATTTGTTCCAATTTTAGTAAATTTGAGAATTAATTATAGGCTTGTTTTTCCCCAAAAAACAGTTGGAGCAAATGAGAGATAAACAAACCATTTCCGTTTTGTGTTTTTAGAATGTTTTGCATTTATACTTTGAAGTTAGAAAACATGAGAAGGAAATGGCTAATACCAGCAGTCTGCACATTTCCTTTTAAACCCCGTCTCTGTTGTACAATAAACATGTCCATTGCTTCGAAAACATTACCTAGCATTTCAAAACAGCTTTTAAAAAAATACAACACTGAATCCTACTGTAGATTGCTTTCAATAATAAAAGCTATTTGCTATTTTATCAAATCAAAAAACGTTCACATGAAAAATAATCAACTATAATTTTAAAAAGCTCTTGATAAACATTAAAAAAAATACAGCACTTTTAACGCTTTAAAATGAGTGGGCATAAAAAGCTAATGCATGTGGTATATTTGAGTAGTTACAAAGAACACATTCGATAATTAAAATTAAATCTAGCAAATTGGTTCTGACAAAGGGTCAATCTGTTTCTCCCTCCACAGATGCTGCCTGACCTGCTGAGTATTTACAGCATTTTGTGTTTTTATTTCAAATTCCAGCATCTGCAATATTTTGCTACTGCACAAACAAATTGTTTTTTGTGTGCTCCTGCAGTCAAACCTGGATATCATCAAGTCAAGCATTTTACCTTTTTAAACCATGTAGCTTTTCTTTGATGCAAGCTCATTATGGCTGCTGTAAGTGTTGAATCAGTTTCTCTATGGATGTGGTAACTGATTTAGTTGTCCACAGGATCAACCAACATTCATACATATAAAAAATCCTAAAGTGATGATACTTCAGAAAACCAACCAGTTTCATATTGGTGCACAAATAGTAATATTCAGGCTCTTTCCCATATGGATGCATTGGTTATAATTTACCAAAATTCCCTGGATTCTGGGGAGATCCCAGCAGATTGGAAAACTGCAAATGTAACTATTCAAAAAAGGAGGCAGACAAAAAGCAGGAATCTATCGACCAGTTAGCCTAACATCTGTGGTTGGGAAAATGTTGGAGTCCATTATTAAAGAAGCAGTAACAGGACATTTGGAAAAGCAAAATTCGGTCAGGCAGAGTCAGCATGGATTTATGAAGGAGAAGTCATGTTTGACAAATTTGCTGGAATTCTTTGAGGATGTAATGAACAGGGTGGATAAAGGGGAACCAGTGGATGTGGTGCATTTGGACTTCCATTTGACAAGGTGCCACACAAAAGGTTACTGCACAAGATAAAAGTTCACGGGGTTGGGGGCAATATATTAGCGTGGATAGATGATTGGCTGACAAACTGAAAACAGAGAGTCGGGATAAATGGTTCATTCTCTGGTTGGCAACCAGTAACTAGTGGGATGCCCTAGGGATCAGTGCTGGGACCCCAACTATTTACAATCTATATTAACGACTTGGAAGAGGGGACAGAGTGTAACGTAGCCAAGTTTGCTGACAATACAAAGATGGGAGGAAGGATAATGTGTGAGGAGGACATAAAGAGACTGTAGGAGGACATAGACAGGCTAAGTGAGTGGGCAAAAAATTGGCAGATGGAGCATAATGTTGAAAGCGTGAGGCCATGCACTTTGGCAGAAAAAAAATCAAAGAGCAAGTTATTATTTAAATGGAGAAAGATTGCAAAGTGCTGCAGTACAGCAGGACCTGGGGGTACTTGTGCATGAAACACAAAAGGATAGTATGCAGGTACAGCAAGTGATTAGGAAGGCCAATGGAATCTTGGCCTTTATTGCAAAGGGGATGGAGTATAAAAGCTGGGAAGTCTTGTTACAGCTGTACAGGATATTGGTGAGGTCACACCTGGAATACTGCGTGCAGTTTTGGTTTCAATATTTACGAAAGGATATACTTGCTCTGGAGGCAGTTCAGAGAAGGTTCACTAGGTTGATTCCAGAGATGAGGGGGTTGATTTATGAGGAAAGGTTGAGTAGGTTGGACCTCTACTCATTGGAATTCAGAAGAATGAGAGGTGATCTTATAGAATCTTATAGGCTTGACAAGGTGGATGTAGAGAGCATGGGCCCAAGTTTCCACACGTGCCTAGAACGGCGCAGTCCCGACCTGGACGCCCGTTTTTCGCGCCACATAGTGCGCCTAAAAACATCCTCGGTATTCTCCACCTACTTGCAGGTCCTCTGGCTCTCGGCGCAGCCAGCACTAGCTGTGGGGGGGCGGAGCCAGGTCCCTGCGCTGAAAACAGTGCTGGGACCTCTGCACATGCGCGCTACAGTGGGCACGCAAGTGCAGTAGCTCCAGGCGCCGAACTGTGTGGGAGGGGCCCGAAGCATGCAGCCCCTAGCCCTGGCTGAATGGCCTCACTGGGGCTGCGTGAATAAGGCTCCTCCCACGGCCAGCTCCTGCTCCCCCTCCCCCCCCCCCCGACCAGACCCGACACTCGCTCCCCGCCCCCGCCCTGCCTCCGGACCAGACCCGACACCCGCTCTCCCCCCCCTCCCTGCCTCCGGACCAGACCCGACACCCGCTCCCCGCCACCCCTCTGCCTCCGGACCAGATGCGACACCCCACCCCCGACTGATCCGACCCACGCTCCCGCCCCGACCCCTCCCCCCCCCCCGGACCCGACCCCCGCTCCCGGACTGGATCCGACCTGACCTCCCCCCCTCCCTCTCTCTCTCTCTTTTTCCCCCCCCCCACTCTCCTCTCCCTCCCTCTCTCTCCCTTCCCCCCCCCCACCCCGACCCGACCCAACGCCACCGACCTGTAAATCTGGTGCTGGGGACAGGCCGGCAGCCTTCGGTCCCGAAAGGCCTGCCTGAAGCACTTTCACACAGGTAGGAAGATGGTTTATTTAATCTTTTCTTTGCTTATAAATGTTTATCAGGTTGGATTTATTTGTATAATATTTGTAGAAGTATAAATAAGGATTTATTATAGAATTTAATGACTTCCCTTCCCCCCCCTCCCCCACCTCGTTCTGGACGCCTAATTTGTAACCTGCGCCTGCTTTTTTAATGTGTAGAACAGGTTTTTTCAGTTCGACAAAAATCTTCACTTGCTCCATCCTACTTTAGTTTGGAGTACGTTTTCACTGTGGAAACTTTGAAATCAGGCGTCAGTGGCCGGACACGCCTCCTTTTGAAGAAAAAATTCTGTTCCAAAGTAGAACTGTTCTACCTGACTAGAACTGCAGAAAAAAAAATGTGGAGAATTGAGATTTCTAAGATAGTCCGTTCTCCACCAGTTGCTCCTAAAAATCAGGCGCAAATCATGTGGAAACTTGGGCCCCATGTTTCCACTGGCGAGGGTGACTAGAACTAGAGGGCATGATCTTAGAATAAGGGGCCGCCCATTTAGAATGGAGATGAGGAGAAATTTCTTCTGAGGGTTGTGAATCTGTGGAATTCGCTGCCTCAGAGAGCTGTAGAAGCTCGGACATTGAATAAATTTAAGACAGAAATAGACAGTTTCTTAAACGATAAGGGGTTATGGGGAGCGGGCAGAGAATTGGAGTCGAGTCCATGATCAGATCAGCCATGAGCTTATTGAATGGCGGAGCAGGCTCGAGGGGCCTTATGGTCTACTCCTGTTCCTATTTCTTATGTTCTTATGTAAATTCCTGATCTCACCCAAATAGCTAGGGACAGGAGGAAGGGAAAGCGATTGCAAATTGAGTAAAACCTAGGCATGACAATGAGGTGAGGGGCACAAATATCAAGGTAAATCAACTATATCTAGTAATGGTTCCAAATTTCCCCAGGAGTTGCTGTTTTTTTTTGGAGCAAATAGATTTTTCTGGAGTATCGTTTTAGTTGCAATTCTGGCCATTTAATTTGCGCCAGTGTAAGTGAGTTAGTTCGTTTTTTTTTTAAAGTTAATTTTTTTCCCTCAAAAGGGGGCATTCCCAGTCACTTACACCTGTTTTGGCCATTTAAGCGAGTTTGGCCAGCAAATAGTTGCTCCAAACTAACTTAGGTCAGCGTATGTTGCCACTTCTGTCCGCACAGAAAAACCTTACCTAGAGTTAAGGAATCGGCGCAAGTAACGACATTTAAAGCACCACCAAGCACCAAACAAAGCACAAAAAGTAATGAGCATTGAATAAAAAATAAAGAACTGAAGTAAAGTAATAATTAAATTAAAGAATTGAAGTAAATCCTACCTTCAACTAAACTCAGCAGCGGCTGGCCATGCGGGAGTCCCTTCGGCCTGGGATAGGGGAGGGAGAACGCGGCTGCCGCCCCACCGACTTTCAACCCTTTTCGGGCGGGAATTTTTGCCCTTTTTTGGGGTTTTTGGTCGGGCTTTAAAAACGGCAGCCTGAAACCTGGCAGAGGCATGGGGCTTCGGCTCCCTCGCTTGAGGGACTGCAGACGACTCCATTTATCCCCGAAAGAAGTTTGGAGAGCGGCCGACATGCCAGAGTTCAGCCCTTGGGTCGTAGGCAGAAAGGTATTTTGTCACCGCCGGCCGGCATCTCCAGCACAACAACAAGCACACCACTGTCCTAAAGACCAACCCAGGCAGGCTAGTACACGCAGACGGACGGTGGGTGGGTGCACGAGTGCGCTGGAGCCCATTCTGGAGTCCCGATTCAGGAAACCGAGAGAGAGGGAGAGAGGGAGAGAGGGAGAGAGGGAGAGAGGGAGAGAGGGAGAGAGGGAGAGAGGGAGAGAGGGAGAGAGGGAGAGAGGGAGAGAGGGAGAGAGGGAGAGCCGGAGGGACAGGCGACATCGGAGCGAGAGCGAGAGAAAAAGGCCAGAAGCAGTGGCTGGGCAACGCGGAGCGTCGGAGGATAAAAGCAGGCAGCAGCGATGGCAATGAGGCGTACGGGGATTGACTTGGGCGCACGCTCAGTGGTCGGCAAGTGTGCTCGAGCCAGGCGGGCCACGTGTGGAAGGACACCGAGGTCCAGTGCAACACACGGCACTGCAGAGACTCTTTGGCAAACCGCCACTCAATCAAATGAACGCAAAGCCAGCCCAGCATGGCAAGCGACATCGCTACACGACAAGCTACCCTCGGTCCAAACCACTAGACTGCAGCCAAAGACGACCAACCTCTTCCCCCTCTCTCTCGCCCCGATCAAAACTCAGTCGCTGCAACCTGTTTCTTGCAGCCCTCAGCGGCTGGCCTGTGCGGCAAGCCATTCGGCCTGGGATGGGGCGGGATGCGTTCTGCAGGCATCATCAACATCACAATCATGGGAAGGAGTTACTGTGCATGCGCCACCGCACTACTGTGCATGCGCGCAGCTGCCGGCACTGTTTTCGGCGCAGGGCTGTAGCTCCGCCCCCCATTCCACGAGGAGCGCTGCGCCAGGACACGGGACACACAACAGAGCGGCCAGAATCGTGAGTAAGTTTTTCGCCGCTGTTTCCAGCGCACAAAGTCAGTGCATCTCGGGAGAGTGCGCCGAAAAAAGGGGTTGGGGAAATTTGGGCCCAATAACCCAGCAGCAGCCAATAACAGAGCAACACATTGCAAATGCCTAATGTTATAATTATAAAACAAAACTGCAAAAAATTTTACAACGATTATCCTCATCAGACATGCAACATCCATTGGGTATTGCCATTGCCATAGAAGCGCAATTTTGAATAATAGTTCAACAACTTAATTGAAACAGCTCAGGATTTATACAGGAGGGCATTAAATTAGCTTTTCACTATATATACACTAATGACTTGGATGAAGGAAGAGAGAGTTACATGGCTAAGTTTGCAGACAATACTTAAGTTAGGAGGCACAGTAAGTTATAGTTAGGAGCAGAAAGTTAAAGGGAAATACACAGGTCAAGTGAGTAGGAAAAATTATGCTAGATGGTCCATACATTAAAGTCATGAGAGGTCATCCACTTTGGATCCAAGAAAGGCAAATCGGAATATTTTCTTAATGGCGAGAGACTAGAAACTGTGGAGGAGCAAAGAGATTTAGGTGTCCACAAAAACATCACTTAAAGCTAATGCACAGGTACAGAAAGTTCTCAAAGGGCTAATGAAATGTTGGCCTTTGTCTCAAGGAGGCTGAAATACAAAAAAGTGATGCTTCAATTGTATAGATCCTCGGTCAGACCCCATCTGGACTACTGCGTTCAGTTTTGGCATCACACTTCAGGAAGGATACATTAGCTTTGGAACATGTACAGCACATGATTCGCCATAATGATACCAGAGTTTAAAGGGTTAAAGTATGAAGACAAGGTTGTATAAAATTGGCTTATATTCATTCCCGTTAATGGGAGATCTAAGCTCAGCCTTCAAAATGATAAAGGGTTTTGATAGCGTAGATACAGAGAAACTATTTTCTTTGATGGCAGAATCCAGAACAAGAGGGAATAATCTTAAAATCAGAGCCAAGTCATTTAGGAGTGAAATCAGGAAGCACTGTTTCACATAAAGGACAGTGGAAATCTGTAACTCTCCCTCAAAAAACATTTAGCAATCAACATCTCTTTGTAGCAAATCAGCTTTAGCAGCTTGTACTCCAATTATCTACTTAAATTTAGAAAAATCCTGCTCACTGGGAAGTTTCCCCATCTCGTTCCAAAAATATCTTCAATCTGGAAATTACTGGGGCTAGTAGAACCCATAGCCTCCTCTTGTCACACATCCCTAACTATGTAAACTGCACCACTTTCACACTCAAAGCAGAGGGTTTGATTATTTAGCTGGAAATATCAAACTTTTCTAAGTCTTTCAATTCCAAAGTATATCACATTTTGATGACCTTATTTTCCACTGTGCAAATCCTTCAATGCAAATAAAAGTTTCATGGAATCCCTTCAGGTGTTTAATCTTCCTTAAAGACATGCCAAGCAGGAACCATCTATGCAAAGTTTTCCATTTTGGCTGTACCAAGGCACTTTATGCTTCCCTCTTTGTAACATAACCAACTTAATATGGAGTTTTGAAACATGTTCCAAAGTTCCATGAATTAATCAAATATGGAGGCATCATACAGATGTAACTGAATTTTGGTATTACATTAATTTTTATTGCATTTATTTTCTCCTATAATAATGCAAAAATGGCAGTTTAATTGTTTTAAATGAATCTCAAGTGATCGCTGATAGTCATTAGCTCCACATTTAGAAATGTTACTAAGCACCTGCAGAAAGTTGATGCCAAGATTTTGATCCAATAATCAGACTTTCCCCATCACCCAGGATCCTCGCTATGGATATCTTCCCTTTGAAAGTGAGCAATCCTGCTTTGTCCTCTTCCCAACTGGAATGAAGAATAATATACTATTTGATATTACTGACACCAAAGATGACTACAGGATAACTTTGGGCCCAAAAATGAAAGTATTTACCGATATATAAAACGGAAGAGAGTGACTAAAGTAAATGTTGGTCCTTTAGAAGATGAGAAGGGAGATTTAATAATGGAAAATGTGGAAATGGCTGAGACCTTAAACAATTATTTTGCTTCCGTCTTCACAGTGGAAGACACAAAAACAATGCCAAAATTTGCAGGCCACAGGAATGTGGGAAGGGAGGACCTTGAGACAATCACTATCACTAGGGGAGTAGTGCTGGACAGGCTAATGGGACTGAAGGTAGACAAGTCCCCTGGTCCTGATGAAATATATCCCAGGGTATTAAAAGAGATGGCTAAAGTTATAGCAGATGCATTCGTTATAATCTACCAAAATTCTCTGGATGCTGGGGAGGTACCAGCGGATTGGAGAGCAGCTAATGTAACGCTTCTGTTTAAAAAAGGGGGCAGGCAAAAGGCAGGTAACTATAGGCCGGTTAGTTTAACATCTGTAGTGGGGAAAATGCTTGAAACTATCATTAAGGAAGAAATAGCGGGACATCTGGATAGGAATAGTGCAATCAAGCAGACGCAGCATGGATTCATGAAAGGGAAATCATGTTTAACTAACTTACTGGAATTCTTTGAGGATATAACGAGCATGGTGGATAGAGGTGTACCGATGGATGTGGTGTATTTAGATTTCCAAAAGGCATTCGATAAGGTGCCACACAAAAGATTACTACAGAAGATAAAGGTACGCGGAGTAAGAGGAAATGTATTAGCATGGATAGAGAATTGGCTGGCGAACAGAAAGCAGAGAGTCGGGATAAATGGGTCCTTTTCCGGTTGGAAATCAGTGGTTAGTGGTGTGCCACAGGGATCCGTGCTGGGACCACAACTGTTTACAATATACATAGATGACCTAGAAGAGGGGACAGAGTGTAGTGCAACAAAATTTGCAGATGACACTAAGATTAGTGGGAAAGCGGGTTGTGTAGAGGACTCAGAGAGACTGCAAGGAGATTTGGATAGGTTTAGCGAATGGGCTAAGGTTTGGCAGATGGAATGCAATGTCGGAAAGTGTGAGGTCATCCACCTTGGGAAAAAAACATTATTTGAATGGGGAGAAATTACAACATGCTGTGGTGCAAAGGGACCTGGGGGTCCTTGTGCATGAATCCCAAAAGGTTAGTTTGCAGGTGAGGCAGGTAATCAGGAAGGCAAATGGAATATTGGCCTTCCTTGCGAAAGGGATGGAGTACAAAAGCAGGGAGGTCTTGCTGCAACTGTATAAGGTATTGGTAAGGCCGCACCTGGAGTACTGCGTGCAGTTTTGGTCACCTTACTTAAGGAAGGATATACTAGCCTTGGAGGGGGTACAGAGACGATTCACTAGGCTGATTCCAGAAATGAGGGGGTTACCTTATGATGATAGATTGAGTAGACTGGGTCTTTACTCCTTGGAGTTCAGAAGGACGAGGGGTGATCTTATAGAAACATTTAAAATCATGAAAGGGATAGACAAGATAGAGGCAGAGAGGTTGTTTCCATTGGTGGGGGAGACTAGAACTAGGGGGCACAGCCTCAAAATACGGAGGAGCCAATTTAAAACCGAGTTGAGAAAAAATTTATTTTCCCAGAGGGTTGTGAATCTGTGGAATTCTCTGCCCAAGGAAGCAGTTGAGGCTAGCTCATTGAATGTTTTCAAGTCAAAGATAGATAGATTTTTAACCAATAAGGAAATTAAGGGTTACGGGGAGAGGGCGGGTAAGTGGAGCTGAGTCCACGACCAGATCAGCCATGATCTTATTGAATGGCGGGGCAGGCTCGAGGGGCTAGATGGCCTACTCCTGTTCCTAATTCTTATGTTCTTATTATAGAAACCTCCATCAGGATTAGAATGTCCAGTCTGGCAGATTCTTGGAATTCCACCTCTACCTCTTCAGATTTTAAATTATTTCAATAAGATAAAAAGTTAAAATGTATAATTAATTTGCCTGGGGTCCACGTGCAACATCTAATTCTTGTTTTTCATTGTTAATATAGAGGATGTGGCTTCAGCCAGTTTTAGCAACACTACATTCTTTCCCTGGTGAGAAATTACCGGCCCCGCTGAAGAATTTGTTTTGTGAAGTGTGAATTTAGGGAATTTCTTTGCTCTGATAAGCCCTTTACGATTTGGAATGGGAGCACTTGCATTTAATTTCTAGTCATCTGACCTCTGCCTTTAAGATCTATTCAAAAGTTTTTCTTGCTGCTGATAAGCTAATCATCTGCCTGGAAATCAGCACGTTCAGGCACTCTGGCATCAACAAAATGTTCCCTCCGATTCTCAGCTGAGATGCTTTCTTAATGAAGATTGGACCTTTCGGCAGGAAGCTTATGTTGCATCATGAATTCTTACTCACAGCCTGCATCAATGAGACATTTACAAAAATAGATCCCAATATCATAACTATTTTAAGCAACATGGTCTTTTAATTCTACTCTTAATGTTCAACATCATTCAAGTCCCATTTAAATTCATCCTGTAAATGTGAATCATTAAATCTTGCAAAGTTGCAAACCTTCCTAACCTGATTACCATTTATTAGACCTACTAATCCTGTTGAACAAAACACTACATAAAAATACAAATCTCTTAAAATGCAATGACAATGATTGAAATATACAAACAGATTTGAAATTCACTAATTAGTTCACAAATTCAGCCAGTCATTCTCTTGCACAGGCTTAAACAAATTGTTTTTTTTTTAAAAAAAGCTCTACAGCTAAACATGCTTTCATTTCCACACAATTGAAAGTTTTCTTTCAATCTCTCATCCCACATATGCAAGTGGCCTTCTCCCCTTTTCCCGGTGTTAGCCGAATAATTTCTTGGACTTTCTTTTCTGCCTGAGCAGTAGTCAATGTGCTCTAATTCAATTAAGTTTCAAATACGCAATAAAACCTTCCGCAGAAGCACCAGCATATCTGAACTCTCTGCTCCCTTAGGAAATGCCAAGCAACTGCAAATTGATGCTAAAAATCAATGTGTCAAATTTCTCCTCCCTTCTATCAGTGTTCAGTGATCCTGAACCTCAGACTTCGTTCAACTTTTGACATCCTGTAAGTCCAGTACCATGTTGTCTAACTTCCGTGGCACCCTCTTGGATTCCATTTGCTCTTCAGGCTTGAGGGGCTGAATGGCCTACTTCTGTTCCTATAGAACATCACTTAAAACAAACTAGGTCATTTATTTCATTGCTTGTTTGTGGAACCTTGCTGTGTGTAAATTCATTGCCACCTTTCCCTATATTACAAGTGACTACACTTAAAAAAAAAATGCATTTCATTGACTGTGAAGTGCTTTGGGACATCCTGAGATTGTGAGATGTACTATATTAAATACATGTCCTTTCTTTTCTTCCTTAAAACTATTCATTGACATTGCTTTAAAGCGCATACAATATTTTACCCAACAGAAGACCCACTATATCAGGTCTCTACTACCAGGTCTCTCTGATGGCGTAAAAGAGAGATATTCCAGTGACTCCCATTGATTGCAATGGCAGCGGTGTAATTTCAGACCATCCTGAAAGTCAATCCAAAGTTGCCCAATCCTTGGAAAATACAATTCATATCCCACAGACCCACCCAACAGTACCCCAGGGCCCCACAGCTTCAGATGGCTGTTGTGCTGGTCGGATTTCACAGCCCCTATTTATACCAAGCAGTGTACCTACTGGAATCAATCACAGACTGTAGTCCTGCTCCAGGGTGCATTTTGTTAGTGACATCACCAGTGCCCTAGCAGCAACAGGTCCGAACTTGGTAGGTCTCCATTTTGTCAACACTGTTAAGTTTGTCTTTTTCCAATAGAAAATGGGGAATACTTCAAAAAAATTCCTCCTTCTAGACTTTCCTTCCCTTTTAACATAGTTATGTGGTCACAGTATCTAAAAGACATCAGAACAAGCCTGAAGATTAGCAGTTAGAAGAAATGATTGTATTTCCCAAAATTAGTTAATATGCAATACTCGCTCCCTGAAAAGCAGTTAATACAATGTCAATAAACGCCTTCAAAAGCAGCTGGATATTTTGAAGAACTGGATTGATAGATAAGATGACAACACTATGGAAATCAATGGTTCCTTACTGTTCAAGACATAGACAAGCAAGCTTAGAAAGGAGCGAATTATAGTTTATTAATTTGGGGCTTTGCGAATAGGTCTCTGCCTGTTTTTCACCCAGCGGGTAGAAGTTACCCTCTTCATTCCCCCTCCATGTGGAGCAGATCCCTATCCTTTATACAATCTCTCTCCAACGGCATAGCTGAAATCTCGATCATGGCAGTGCCATTATGTAGTAAGGCACTAATCAAACAGATAAAGAGCATGGTTTTTAAATAGATGGTTTGGTTTCTTCACTTACTTCTGTCAGTTGACAGTTACAAATTCATTATTTGTCCTGAAAAGATTACTGCTTTGTTCTGCTCCTTTTCAATTCAAAGTTCGTTTAAGAATTAAATTGAACACTGCATCTTATTCAACACTAATCACCTGTCTGTACATCACAAAACACATGCAACACTACTATTGGATGAAAAGAAAGCATATTACTGGAAGTTGTTCAACCGTTACAGCTTGGTAATTGTAGCACAATCTGTCTAATCAAGTGCATAATAAATACTGCAGCATTTTTTTAAAAATAGGATTCAGGACCTCAATCCCTTCATCCAATCATGAATAAAATACACTAATGTATTATTTCAGGCATATCTGTACACTGCAGTTAAGTACTTTGAACACTATAAACAGTAAAAACACAATTGACCAGGAAGACGGAATATTGCTATGATGCAGTAATTTCAATGCAGAAGCTATTTCTCACTGCAAAATGTGCATAACAACCAATGAAGTTTACATGGAGAAGTACTATGAAGCAATATACCCCTTTTCTATCTTTGTTCCTTAAAAGCTAGGTTAAGAAAATACTTTCAGCAACTAATACAGGAAGTTATACAACAACCCCAAATCTTCCTGGTACAGTAATTAACTGACAGTTTTAATAACGGTATGATGACACAATTTAATGGGAATGTCAGTTTGAACAAGATTATTAGATTCTATCAATTCAGTTATTTTATTTGCTAAGCACTTATTTAAAATCATATTTATCCAACCAGGAGTGTTTTTCTAGATTATTTAAATAAACAAGTTTGCATAACACTAGTATACAAACAAGCAATGTGAATGTTAATTACTCTCAGTGCATATTAATTCTATCCCACGTGTACAGATTGAACATAGATGTTAAAATGAATTTCTTATGATTATAGCACAACAATCTGTTGAATGTAAATTTGAGCTAACCTCTGCAGACGTGCAGCAGCTGCAGGTGTGCTCCGCTTTGGGTGGAGAACATTCACATACACGAGCAGTTACTTCTGACGAATGGTTTTCAGTGTTGGCACCCAGGTGCAAATTTTTTGCTGAAAACCTGCTTTTGCAGGATCTTTCATCAACTCCAGAGATGTGTATGTGAAATGAGAGAATCTAAATAACTTTACAGCAAAACTATAATTAGATAGTTTATGGGTGTGCTTATTTGCATTAGCAAATGCTCAGATTGGCTCTCCACGATCACATGACCAGATTGCAGATTGGTCCCCTTGGAGGATAAGAAACACACAGCAACTTCTCTGGAATGTGAAATTAGAAATGTTCAGCCCAAGTTCTCAGTGACTTTGCAAAGTGTAATTAGAGCCATTTTGACTGCCGGCTCCAGACAGGATAGAGCTGCCTCATCCCAAGTTCCTGCCCATCCCAGCTCAAGTAACTGACTCTTCCTTCTCCCTTCTTCCCCCCCAGCAACCCAAGTTCATGCCAAACTCCCAGCCCAGCCTTATTGGGTATGAAGTGAATAGTGACAGTGTCGTGACTTCCGCATTTCATCCACTCCAATGATGTCTCGTCATACTTGCACTGAGCTTTGAGAAAATCGGGTGGGTTGGACGAACGTGATCCGTCTTCCCAGAGTTCCCCTTCTCTCCTCCGATCCCCCCCCAGGATCGCTCTCCCACCCGCCCGCTCTCCCACCCCCCGCCCCCCTCCGGATCGCTCTTTCCTCCCCCCCCCCCCCCCCCCCGGATCGCTCTTTCCTCCCCCCCCCCGGATCGCTCTTTCCTCCCCCCCCCCCCCCCCCGGATCGCTCTTTCCTCCCCCCCCCCCGGATCGCTCTTTCCTCCCCCCCCCCCCCCCCCGGATCGCTCTTTCCTCCCCCCCCCTCCCCCCGGATCGCTCTTTCCTCCCCCCCCCCCCCCCGGATCGCTCTTTCCTCCCCCCCCCCCCCCCCCCCGGATCGCTCTTTCCTCCCCCCCCCCCCCCCCCCGGATCGCTCTTTCCTCCCCCCCCCCCCCCCCGGATCGCTCTTTCCTCCCCCCCCCCCCCCCCCCCAAGTGTCACTCTCTCCCCACCCTGCCCCCCAATCTCTCTACCCTGTCCCCCGATCTTTCTACTCTCTCTTCCCACCCCCTCCTAAAGGCCCCCACCTCCGAAGTTTTCTCTCCCACAAAAGGCCGCGAAAATGCGGCACAGCTCCAGAGGCAATGAGTTCCACGTGGGACGACTCCAGCTCACAATACAAGCCCAACTTCCAGTGTCGGGTTTGAAGAGTCTGCACATGGAACTAGATTGAGATTACACAAACTCATTTCACACAGAAATGTTATAGGCAGCAGGTAAAAAGAGACCTTGAACCACAACCTGGCATCAATTTAAACCCAATGCCACAGTCACCCAAGTCCCCTCATTTATTTTATGATGTTGGAATTTTGTCCTAGTTCTTTTGCTATGTTTCTGATGACACACTGTCCTCCCTCAAAACAATGGAATGTACTGGATCATTGCTCTGAAATTCCCGACTCTGAAATGTAGGATGCATCCTCTTAAAATTTGGGACAACATGTAGGATAGAAACATAGAAACATAGAAAATAGGTGCAGGAGTAGGTCATTCGGCCCTTCTAGCCTGCACCGCCATTCAATGAGTTCATGGCTGAACATGCAACTTCAGTACGCCATTCCTGCTTTCTCACCACACCCCTTGATTCCCCTAGTAGTAAGGACTCCATCTAACTCCTTTTTGAATATATTTAGTGAATTGGCCTCAACAACTTTCTGTGGTAGAGAATTCCACAGGTTCACCACTCTCTGGGTGAAGAAGTTCCTCCTCATCTCGGTCCTAAATGGCTTACCCCTTATCCTTAGACTGTGTCCCCTGGTTCTGGACTTCCCCAACATTGGAAACATTCTTCCTGCATCTAACCTGTCTAACCCCGTCAGAATTTTAAACGTTTCTATGAGGTCCCCTCTCATTCTTCTGAACTCCAGTGAATACAAGCCCAGTTGATCCAGTCTTTCTTGATAGGTCAGTCCCACCATCCCGGGAATCAGTCTGGTGAACCTTCGCTGCACTCCCTCAATAGCAAGAATGTCCTTCCTCAGGTTAGGAGACCAAAACTGTACACAATACTCCAGGTGTGGCCTCACCAAGGCCCTGTACAACTGTAGCAACACCTCCCTGCCCCTGTACTCAAATCCCCTCGCTATGAAGGCCAACATGCCATTTGCTTTCTTAACCACCTGCTGTACCTGCATGCCAACCTTCAATGACTGATGTACCAGGACACCCAGGTCTCGTTGCACCTCCCCTTTTCCTAATCTGGCACCATACAGATAATAGTCTGTCTCTCTGTTTTTATCACCAAAGTGGATAACCTCACATTTATCCACATTATACTTCATCTGCCATGCATTTTCCCACTCACCTAACCTATCCAAGTCGCTCTGCAGCCTCATAGCATCCTCCTCGCAGCTCACACTGCCAATCAACTTAGTGTCATCCGCAAATTTGGAGATACTACATTTAATCCCCTCGTCTAAATCATTAATATACAGTGTAAACAGCTGGGGCCCCAGCACAGTACCTTGCGGTACCCCACTAGTCACTGCCTGCCATTCTGAAAAGTCCCCATTTACTCCTATTCTTTGCTTCCTGTCTGACAACCAGTTCTTAATCCATGTCAGCACACTACCCCCAATCCCATGTGCTTTAACTTTGCACATTAATCTCTTGTGTGGGACCTTGTCGAAAGCCTTCTGAAAGTCCAAATATACCACATCAACTGGTTCTCCCTTGTCCACTCTACTGGAAACATCCTCAAAAAATTCCAGAAGATTTGTCAAGCATGATTTCCCTTTCACAAATCCATGCTGACTTGGACCTATCATATCACCTCTTTCCAAATGCACTGCTATGACATCCTTAATAATTGATTCCATCATTTTACCCACTACCGATGTCAGGCTGACCGGTCTATAATTCCCTGTTATTTCTCTCCCTCCTTTTTTAAAAAGTGGGGTTACATTGGCTACCCTCCACTCCATAGGAACTGATCCAGAGTCAATGGAATGATGCCGACACCAATATTGGTCACAATGCATGCATCAATTTTTCAGCAGGCAAAACACTAATGCCATTTTTGGTTACAAAAGGTGTTCACAAAGCTTAATATAAAAACCTGAGGAATTACTTTAAGTGATTGCAAAAACCATGTGAAACATATTAAATGAGATATAGTGAAAGCAGAATTCAAAATGTTGGGCGTTTCCCACAATTGCACAAATTCATTATTACCGTACAAACTATACTTAAGAGTTGAAACAGTAGCCTGATTATATACAATGCAGTCAGGGCCCCGTTGTGCTCCTCAGCATTCACCTGCAGCTGTAGAATTTCTATCTGACACTTTGAGATGAGCTCGTGGCTGGCTGGCTGGCTGACTGACTGATTGTTGGCCATAGCTGCCAATCCATAACATCCATAGCAGCAAGTCGCCCTAAATGCATCCTTTCCTTCACATAAATGCCAAATACCCATGTTTATTAGGGATGGTAAGCATTTGAAATCTAAGTCCACATTTGGAGATGAAAATCAGTGTAGACTTTCTTCACCACTACTCATGTCAAAGCTCCGTTGCTACTTGAAGTGATTGTATGTTGCATACAATAAGCAGAAGTACTTGCATGGACAGTAGGCAGCAACCAGAATCATCAACTAGCAGCAGGACTCGGGTAGGTGCAGTACAGAGGACAAGTGAAGAAAGGAGAGCTAAAAATGGGAAGAAGATAGGAGCCATGCTTTTAGAATGGGGACTGTATGGGTTGGGGGTGGGGGAGGAGAGGAGGGAAGTGAGAGGGGAGAGAACAACCAACAACATTTTTTGGGGAGGAAAAGAAGCTGGGAACAGCATATTGGAGTGGGGATGGCAAAGTGACAGCTTCAACCTAGGATCCAAGGATTGGGGGGGGGGGGGGGGGCGGTGTAGAAGTGTCCCATATTGAACTGAGAAAGGGAGTACAGATTTAATAGCATTAGTTTGAACTGGGTTGAAAACAGTCCAAGTTGAATGGAGGGAGGAGAAGAGGAGGAGTTTTGGATGACCTCAAGTTTGCGTAGGGTAAAACGTGGGAGGCCAGCCTAGAGTGAGTTGGAATAGTAAAGTCTAGAGGTAACAAATAGGCATGGACGAGGGTTTCAGCAGCAGATAAGCTGAAGTAGGGGTGATGACGGGTGATGTTACAGAGGTGGAAAGAGGCAGGCTTAGTTATGGTGTGGATGTGTGGTCAAAAGCTCATTTCAGGATCAAATATGACATCAAGGTTGTGAACAGTCTGGTTTAACATCAGACAAATGCTCGGGAGAGGGATGGAGTCGGTGGCTAGGGAACAGAGTTTGTGGTGGGGACCGAAGACAACGAATTGGGTCTTTCCAATATTTAATGGGAGGAAATTTCTGTTCATCCATTGTTGGATGTCGGACAAGCAGTCTGACAATTTAGAGACCATGGAGGGGTATAGAGAAGTGGTGGTGAGGTACAGCTGGGTGTCGTCTGTTTCCACATGTAGGCTGGCGCTGTGTTTTCAGATGATGTTGTCAAGGGGTAGCACAAATTGAGAAAAAGGAGGGCCAAGCTGGGGGGAGGGGGGGAACACCAAAGTTACGATGCGGGAAGAGAAACCATTGCAGGTGATTTTCTGACTACAATTAAATAGGTAAGAATGGAACCAGGTGAGTGCAGTCCCACCCATCTGGACGATGGTGGAGAAGCGTTGGACAAGGATGGAGTGGTCAACCATGTCAAAGGCTGCAGACAGGTCGAGAAGGATGAAGATGGATAGTTTAATTTTATCACATAGGATGTCATTTGTGACTTTGATGCGAGTGTTTCGGTACTGCAGGGGGGTGGGAACCCAATTGGAGGGATTCAAACATGGAGTTCTGGAAAAGATAGGCACGGATTTGGGAGGAGACAACACCTTCAAGGACTTGGGAGAGGAAAGGGAGGTTGGAGATGGGGCGGTAGTTTGCAAAGATGGTGGGGTCAACAGTTAGTTTTTTTTTTGAGGAGAAAGGTGATGACGGCAGATTTGAAGGAGAGGGGGACAGTACCCAAGGAGAGAGAACTGTTAACAATGTGAGCTAACAAGGGAGCCAGAACAGTTGGCAGCAGTTTAATGGGAATAAGATCGAGGGAGCAGGAAGTGGGTTTCATGGACAAGATGAGTTTGGAAAGGTCATGAAGGGAGATCGGAGAGAAACTGGAGAGAGATGAGAGTTCAGGGCTAGGGCAAAAGTGATCCTTAGAGGAAGTTTGGCCCGATGGGCTAGGGGAAGGAAGGGAAGTGGCAAAGGCAGCTGATCGTATAGTCTCAAACTTAGAGACAAACAAGTCCAAAAGCTCCTCGCATTTGTTAGAGGTGAGGGTAGAGGAGACAGGGGAGAGGGGTTTAAGAAGTAGAGAATAGTAGCCGGAGTTTATCTTTGCATTCCAGAATGATCCTAGAATAGTGAGCAGTTTTGGCAGATGAGAGCAGGACCTGATAATGCTTTATGTGGTACAGCCAGATCTGGCACTGAATGGCTAAACCAGTTGTCCACCATATCTGTTCAAGTCTGCATCCCTTATATTTAAGGGAGAGAAGCTGAGGGCCGTAACAGGGGAACGGCCAGGGTGAGAGAGAGAAATGGTTTACGGCAAAGGTGATGGTGAGTGTGTGGTTGAACTGCAGAAATGTCGGGGTGAATGAAGGGCCAAAGGCTGCACAGTTGGGATTTCGTAAGTGCAGTTGTAAGTGCGTTGAGAGAGAGCTTTTTTTCTCAGGGTCAAGAGTAGTATAATACTTGGTCATATGGTACACCTCAACAGTCACAAATGGCTTGGTGAAAAAGTAGTCATCACACTTCTCCCAAAACCACACCCATTGTATAAGAACATAAGAAATAGAAGCAGGAGTAGGCCACCTGGCCCCTCCACCATTTAATAAGATCATGGCTAATCTGGCCGTGGACTCAGCTCCACCTCCCTGCCCGCTCCCCATAACCCTTCATTCCCTTATCGCTCAAAAATCTGTCCATCTCCGCCTTAAATATATTCAATGACCCAGCCTCCACAACTCTCTGGGGCAGAGAATTCCATAGATTTACAACCCTCAGAGGAATTTCCTCCTCATCTCAGTTTTAAATGGGCGGCCCCTTATTCTGAGACTATGGGCTCAAATTTACCCAGGAGTTGCCCCGCTTTTTTTGGGAGTAACTTAAAAATCGCAAATTTCTCCATTTAACTTGCCCCAGTGTAAGTCAGTTAGGTTTTTTTTTAAGTTTTGTTTTTTTTCTCCAAAAGGGGGCGTGACCAGCCACTTATACCTGTTTTGGCCACAGAAGCAAATTTGGCCAGCTAAAAATTACTCCAAACTAACTTAGGCCACTGTATGTGGCCACTTTTGTAGGCACAGAAAAACCTTTCCGAAATCAGCGTAGGTAGCCAGAGATGTGGGGGGGGGGGGGGGGGGAAGGAGAGTTGGAGGATTCTAAAGCACTAAACACCTTCACAGCATCAACACAACATCAAAACAACTTCAGCACATCTTCACGACATCATCAAAAATAAAAGAAAGATAAATCAGCTACCGAAAATAGAGCAGTCCTGCCTTGCCAACTGCAGAACGCACACCGGTTCGACCTTCGGCCAGGGCTAGGGGTGGCAGGCACGCATGACTGTGGGATGTGTTTTTTTTAAAAAAACATTTGCTCCTAAATGTTGTGTGGTGATAATGGAACATGATTCAGTTTTTATGCAAAAAGTCTTTTATTGGAAAGTTTACAATGCACTTCAACAACAAGAATAGCAGCAAAGAAAGGCTGCACCCATCTCTCACCCATATAGAGGAATGTGCACTTCCTCATAGGGGCGGTGATGATGGTGCATCGGGGGGGGGGGGGGGGGGGGGGCGGCTGGGGGCCCGGCTTGGGTCTCAGAGGCTGGTGTGGGGATTGCAGTGGGAGTGGCATTTGATTGTCAGGCCTGTGTGCCTTTATTGCAGCAGCTAGCTTCCATTTGGCCTCTGCCATCGTTTGTACTCCCTCTGACATGCCCACCCTCAGTTCCCATCTTAGTGTTGATATTTCTCCCGACAGTGTCGCAACCTCACTGACAGTGGCCACGAGTGATCAGGTAAGGGCATTGGTCTCCTCACCCAATGACATAACCTGATGTACATCTGATGAAGGTTGCATCTCAGGAGTGACTGGTCAGCTTCTCCTTCCCCTCGCCGTGGGTCTGCCGAGCAACACCCCTCCAGTGCGAGGCGCAGGCTACGATGGTGGGGCCCTGGGTGTTCCAACCTGCATTCGACCACCGCCACTGGGACCCGCAACCTCGGAAGATGTGAAACCCAAGGAATGTCGTGGCAGAGCTCATGGAGGTGTCTGGCAAAGTGATGCTCTGAACCATATCACGATCAGCATTCTCCCGTGAACACAGATCCATGGACCCCCTCCTCCCCCCCCCCCCACCGGCCTTGGTCTGCAGCGGATACATCTGGATCTTCTTCTTGAACTTCAGGATGTTCAGGATTATCTTCTTGTACTGCAAAATACAACTGATCAGTCAAATGGTTAGCAGGAAAGGAGGGGGCAGGATGGGTGGAATGAGTAGTCTCACGCATAGCAGGCAAGTCAGCAGGTTGATTTGAAGGGCAACGATGCATTTTCATGATTGACCCTCACCCTCGCGTGTGGGCCCAGCTTGTACAGATCTGATTCTTTTTCTGCAGGTGCGACTCAGCAAGGCAGCGACCCTCTGTTTCCAGTGGTGATAGTTGGTGCAGATTTGGCGGCCCTCCTCATGTTCTAGTTCTCTCCCTTTTGTGGTCGGCCAATTTCTTCTGCAAAGATGACAATATAATTTTTGCCACATGGTGAGCTTCTGATGGGTGGGACGTATACAGATGATCACAGTAACAATTGCAATTCCATTTAAAACTCAAGATAATACTTACACTCACTACTTGACCAACGTCCTGCCATTTCTTTTTACACTGGTTTCCAGTTCTTGCAGTATTCACACCTGCAGAGAATTCTTCTGCAACTAGGTTCCAGCGTCTCATTTTTTTGGCTGGAACTTTTGTGGGACCACTCTTAATGATATCCAGCTCCTGCCATCTGTCATCAATGACAGCGACTAGTTTCTCCACTTATTCATGCAAGAAGTTCTTCGTTCTTGTTGCATGCTCTTGAGTCATTGGTGTATCGGATTCACACTCCGGTAATGTTGAAAAAACACAGTTCTCACCTTGCATGCACCTATGGCAGCACTCCTTTCCACTCCCTCAGCCACCCAAAAATCAATATTAACACCTTACTTTCCAATGCGGCCCACTGCCAATGCTGCTGATGCACCGAGGACGCACTCCCTTTAAATGGCCGATTGCCAAGGTTCCTGGCCCATTGTGCACGCTTCAACGTGCATTGCGCATGCGCGCAAGCATAAACAGACATGCATTCCCCCTGCCGGCACTCGGAGACGCTGGGCCCAAGCCCCGCCCCGCCCCCCCGCCGGCTGTGCTGAGCAAGCGCGACCCAAGCTCCGCCCCCCCCACCCCCCACCACCCCCCCCCCTCCCGCAGGTTTCGCAGCGCCATGCCACGGAACCACAGGGATTCAGGAGCGGCAAAATTATCCCGGTAAGTTTTCAGTGCGTTTTCTCCACCACGAAGTCGGCGCACCACGTCTAACTATGCCGCTTTAAGCGGCTGGGGAAATTTGGGCCCCATGTCCCCTAGTTTTAGTTTTCCCCATGAGTGAAAATAACTTGCTGCATCCATCTTGTCGAGCCCCCTCATTATTCTGTATGTTTCGATAAGGTGACCTCGCATTCTTCCGAGAGGTCATCTGAGTATAGGCCCAACCTACTCAACCTATCCTCATAAGTCAACCCCCTCATCTCCGGAATCAACCTAGTGAATCTTCGCTGAACAGCCTCCAAAGCAAGTATATCCTTCCTTAAATATGGAGACCAAAACTGTACACAGTACTCTAGGTGTGGCCTCACCAATACCATGTACAGTTGAAGGCTCATACAGCCTCAGTTCGGTTAGTTGCACATTAGCGCAATTCACCACTTTTGTGGGATAATTGTATACACACACACACACACACACACACACACACACACACACAATTATCCCACAAAGGTGGTGAATATATATATATATATATATAGGCAGTCTACTATTCGTAAATAGTAAATAGGCACCCACTGTTCGGCACAAGCAAACTAAAAAATATACTGGTTACCAGTACATAAATGACAGTTAGAAAGCAAGTGAACGCAACAGATAGGATTTGTACTGTATGTGAAGATCAACCTGAAAGATAGCCCACATAAAAAGTACTTCCTCAGCTTCCCCCAGTGGCTTAGCAGGAAATATATCGTGTGATGTAGTGCTACAGTATACAGACCAGAACATCCCTAATTCAGTCCCTAGTCTGTGCTGCATTTCGTAATCTCATCCAAGGCAGCAGTTGCCAGATTGCTACTGGCCTCAGGAGATAGGAGGTGGTAAGTAAATATGTAAGCATATAAATAAAAATCGGCCAGGATTCCTAATTTTTGATTGTATTCCAATGACCTTTGTTGGGAAGTGTGCATCAGGGGAGAACAGACTCAAACTTGGCAGTGATGCCCTCAACACTCAAACTGCCAATAATCACTTTCTACATTCAATAAATAAAAAAACAGCCACTTGAGAAAGGTATTAAAAAGGGATATATATCAGCAACTTAAGAGGGAAGGAAATGGGGAGAACATAACATAAGAACATAAGAATTAGGAACAGGAGTAGGCCATCTACCCCCTCGAGCCTGCTCCGCCATTCAATAAGATCATGGCTGATCTGGCCGTGGACTCAGCTCCACTTACCCGCCCTCTCCCCGTAACCCTCAATTCCCTTATTGGTTAAAAATCTATCTATCTGTGACTTGAATACATTCAATGAGCTAGCCTCAACTGCTTCCTTGGGCAGAGAATTCCACAGATTCACAACCCTCTGGGAGAAGAAATTCCATCTCAACTCGGTTTTAAATTGGCTCCCCCATATTTTGAGGCTGTGCCCCCTAGTTCTAGTCTCCCCGACCAGTGGAAACAACTGCTCCGCCTCTATCTTGTCTATCCCTTTCATTATTTTAAATGTTTCTATAAGATCACCCCTCATCCTTCTGAACTCCAAGGAGTAAAGACCCAGTCTACTCAATCTATCATCATAAGGTAACCCCCCTCATCTCCGGAATCAGCCTAGTGAATCATCTCTGTACCCCCTCCAAAGTCAGTATATCCTTCCTTAAGTAAGGTGACCAAAACTGCACGCAGTACTCCAGGTGCGGCCTTACCAATACCTTATACAGTTGCAGCAGGACCTCCCTGCTTTTGTACTCCATCCCTCTCGCAATGAAGGCCAACATTCCATTCGCCTTCCTGATTACCTGCTGCACCTGCAAACTAACTTTTTGGGATTCATGCACAAGGACCCCCAGGTCCCTCTGCATCGCAGCATGTTGTAATTTCTCCCCATTCAAATAATATTCTCTTTTACTTTTTTTTTCCCCCAAGGTGGATGACCTCACACTTTCCGACATTTTATTCCATCTGCCAAACCTTAGCCCATTCGCTTAATCTATCTAAATCTCTTTGCAGCCTCTCTGTGTCCTCTATACAAGCTGCTTTCCCACTAATCTTTGTGTCAGCTGCAAATTTTGTTACACTACACTCTGTCCCCTCTTCCAGGTCATCTATGTATATTGTAAACAGTTGTGGTCCCAGCACCGATCCCTGTGGCACACCACTAACCACCGATTTCCAACCCGAAAAGGACCCATTAGGGAGGGAAAAGAGAAAATCCTTCCCAACTCAACTGATCAGTGCAAGCTGCAGTGAGGTAAACTTTGCACCAAGCTAGCTGAGGGGGGCAATTGTGGTCTTTTTGGGGGAATTGCAATGCCCCTTTTCATTTTTTTTAAAAAAAACATACATACAAAACGTGTGCATAGTAGGCAAATTAACTTGTCAGCAGGTCATTGGTCAAATAAACCCCCTCCCACCTTAGTCAAGAGTCATTCCAGCAATACTCTTCTGAATAAAAAATAAATGCAACAGTATTTCACGAAAGTTAATTGGGTCTCAAAGTGAGATACACGGTCCTGATCTCTACCCAAAGAGAATCCAATCTGAAACTCACACTGTCACTTTTACCAACAAACTCTCAAATTATAGAAACACCAAAACTTTAATCATTGTTTTAGTTTCATTATTTCCATAAAGGAATGATTATGAAATATACAAGACTGGTACTGAACACTAACTCCAAAGATCCAACACAGAAAATGTTTTAATAAGAGCGATTGTACTTTTGGTCCTCTATTAAATGCCTTAAAGTAAGAAACCAAATCAACAATTTGGTAAACTATAGTGAAGCAGAGTGGAAAACCCATGTGGATTTTTAAAAGAATAATTGCACACAAGGCAAAGAAATACATCAGCTCTTGCACCTACGGCCTAGAATTTCAAGACCGCTAAACCTGCCGGTGTTGACGGCTATCAAAATTGATGGCACTGGCAGGACTGGGATATTTGTGCTGGTTGCTAACATTCTTCTTAGGCGGCCCTTCGTATTGAGGATGACTTGTTTCCACACTAAAACAGGTGTTTCAATGAAGGACCTGACATTCCAGGTCCCGAACTACATACTGAAGGGTGCAAGATGCCTAGGCGTGGATTTTTTTTTTAAATGTGTGGTGGCCGTTGCACACCAGTCACCACATTAGCCCAGCGCTAAACTCACCGTGCAAGACCGTTTTCGGACAGTAGTCCCGGCAGGAGGCCCAATGTCGCGTGGTCATAGTGTCACTGTAGCAAGAACAGCCTTCTCATAAATCTGTAATTTAGAAAGCAGTTTGGTCCCTTAAAGGGGAATTGCCTTCTAAAATTAAAAACATGTAAAAAAAATAGCTGTTTTTTAGCCCTTACAACTCAACTGCCTTCTGAAAAAGAATTCCAAAATGGGAGTCTTCAGCTCTTAAAGCTGAATTGCCTTCCGCACCTAAAATAATGGGAAAAGTGCTTCAGCACGAACACAAATTGCTCAGTAAGCCAGGGAAGGGGCACCAGGGTCTCACATGCAGCACTCCAGCTTTGTGCTGGGGTTCAACACGACAAAAGACATCTTCTAACCACAGGGACCAGGAAGCCCTCCAGAAAGAAGGATGTGACCAGCAGCGTTGCCCCCACGATCTGGTTCCAGTGCCCAAAAAAGCTTTATGACCTCCAACCAGTGGTCAAGGTCAGTGAATGCATCTTCAAAAGCCGTCTCCTAACAACTGCACCACCAGCTTCACATACTTCTCAATGCATGACTCTCTCCTCCAATCACTCACCAACAAACACAACAACCAAACACAAGGCACACCTCCCATTTCAAGTTCCCAACTTCTTTTCCTCCCCAAAAAATGTTGCCGATTGTCCTCTCTCCTCTCACCTCACCCACTTGGAGGATACAGAGCTTGCCATTCTTGGCAGGGGCATGGCTGAGCCCTTGATCTGCAGCGGGGTTGAAAGGATACAAGATGCTGGTATCATATATGTTATCCTCCTTTTCGCATGCACCTCTTGCTTTCCTGCCCTCCCCTCACCACAACTCCACCCTTGTGCCTTCCTCATTTCACACATCCAAGAAATGCAGTGGTTGACCAAGAAGAGGGAGGAGAGTGTGAAGAGCAAGAAGAAACCGTCAGTCAATTTCACACTCCCAGCCACAAGCTCCTCAAGGTTGACCAGTATCCCCTACTGAAAGTCAGCAGACTTCCACCAGCCATGATCCCGCCACTAGGGTTGCACTGCTTGACATCAGTCAGATAGCCAAAGGCGCACACAAAATGGTCACTAAGGAATTGCACAAGGGTGATGAGTTGATTTATTGATGTCATATTGGATGGATAGATGCATAAAGTTGGTTTGAAGTTTGCTTTCTGGTGGCTTTTATGTCAACAGTGTGGCCGAGGGAACATTGCGATGGTCAGTTACAGAGGGAAGGTAAGTTGTGGTGCTAATGTTGAAAGGGTAATTGGGGTTGTGATCACAGGTACCACAGGTAAATGATTCTATCCCGGATGTCCTGGCCAGAAAGGGGCTGTCTGGGTTAGAATCATAGAATGGTTACAGCACAGAAGGCAGCCATTCAGCCAGTCGAGTCCGTGCCAGCTCTCTACAAGACCACTTCAGCTAGTCCCACTACCCTGCTCTTTTCCCTGCAATTTTTTTTCCTTCAGGTACTTATCCAATTCCCTTTTAAAAGCCACGATTGAATCTGCCTCCACCACCCTCTCAAGCAGTGTATTCCAGATTCTAACCACTTGTTGCATTCTCCCCTTCTACTTCCTCCCCCTCCATCTGTGAGCAGATTATGTAAACTTGAAATAAAAGCTAAAAATGCTCTAAGTACGCAATAGGTCAGGCAGCATCTCAACCCAAGACATGAACTCGGTTTCTCTGTCCACAGATGCTGCCTGACCTGCTGAGTTAATCCAGCATTTTCTGCCTTCTCGGAGGCCTTCCTTTATCATCAGAGGCCTTGCAAGCATCCAGCAGCAATCCTTGCACACTTTTAAAAAAAACTTTTAATCTGTATTGCACCGTCACTACTTCAATAAAATCAAAAAAATCCAGTCCAAAAGCTTAAATGCGAACTTACCTGAAAGATGGGTGTCCCTTTAAGAAGTGCTGACAGTGCCTCGGTCAGTCTGCTGCATACTCGCTTTACAGAGCAAGCACCAAATTCGCAGAATATGACAATAAGTTGGCATTGCACACCAACTGATGCTCTGCATATTTGTATCTCCAAGGCCAGCACTGCTATCAACAGCGCTAAGACTCTCACAAAGATAGTGGCCGCCAAGTCCCATGCCAGAGAAGGACGTTAGAGTGGCAGCCATCATTTTATTCCCATGATTGTGGTGGTAAGGTAGGGAATTTCTAGGCCATGATCTCCATAATTGGAGACCATCAATGCAGCTGCCTCTGCTACCACCTCCCTTTTCTCCTGACCACCTCCAGTTTCCCACCCATCTTACCTGACTCCCCGTCACTCCAGTTTCTCTGCCAGCTCTTTCCCAGTCCGCTCCAAATTCTTGTTTCACGAGACTCACCATCTATGCCAACGATTTCCCCTCTCCACACACCTTTGCCACTGACTTGTACCATTTTCTCGTGTTATTTTCTACTACTTTGAAAACAGTTTTATAATTTTTTTTACCAATGCCACTTCTCTACCTACCTTCACAAAACATCAAATATCTTCTCAGCTCCATCTTTTCTATTCTTCACTTGCATCCATGTAGTTGTATCAACAACGTTTTTCTAGCCACATAGACTTCTAATTCCACCCTCCACCCCACCCCCCCATAAATGCTACTTGCATTAGTCGGTAAACATTTAACTTCATCCTTTCAACAGCTCATTACTTTGCTATATAGTAGAGGTTCCCAAACTTTTTTTTTGCGGAACCCCCTTCCGGAGATGCATGTCCCATGCAGAGTGTGCTGATCGTCTTGCTATTTGTGGTCTCTTTTCCAAAATTTGTTGGCTGGTCGGTTTCTTGTCCAGGTTTGCAATTAAATCAATACTCTGACAGGATGTGACAAGATGCTAGGATCCGAATTGGGGCCTCAGATTTTCACTATGCATCAATGACTTTGATGATGGTAGAGAGAGTTGTATATTCAAGTTTGCAGATGATGCTAAATTAGGAGGTGCAGGAAAAAAAAGTTTAAATTCTCCTCCCCAAAAATAAGTCATAAAAGATCTCTCAATAGTGTTTCTCTACAAATCTCTATTTGTGCGTAGTCATTTTATAGGCACCTTGGGGCACAATGCAATGTGGTCAGAATAACCTACACCTTAATAAAATTGGCAATAGGTACACTACTCTCTAATTTATAGTACATTACAAATACAGCACAACATAGTAAAAACATCCCAAAGCACTTCATAGGAGCATAGTCAGTCAAAATGTGACTTTGAGCCACATCCCAAGACAAGACATTTGGACAGTCAAAGAAATAGGTTTTGAATACACAAAATCTTTCTATTCCCTCTTTCTCCCCGCATAAAAGTCAACAGATCTTCTACTGCCAAGAACCGAAGAAATGTGCTAAGATAACGACCCCTTCCACTAAAATTTACTCCCTCAGTTTTAATATTCAGTAAGTTTCTGACATAAAAAAAGGCAAGCCCTTGATGCCAAATGACAAGTAGCTTCTAAACTTCCGACCTCCATATGCCAGGAATTGATTTTCTGGTCAATTATATGGCAGTCAGTAAAAGATAGCAAAACATTGTGCCCCGCAAGAATACACTCATCTCCCTCTTCAAGCAAGCTGTAAGAAATTAATGAAAAATTATTTTTAGATCAAATGAAACATTAACACTCTCTTTCCCAAACTGCTCAAGGAATTGACAACTGTAGACAGTTCCTGATTGATCAGATGAGTTCAAGCATACTGCTCACATTGAAGTTCTAAAATAGTTTTAAAACAAACTAAGTCAAAAAGATGCAACACATGTACAGCTTCAGAATGAATATTAAATTCTGATTTTGACATTTAAAGGTAAGTTGCAATACAATGATGCATGTTTTCAAAATGCACAGCAAAATTGGCACAAGAACTAAAAACCACAACTAGACACTTAGGGCCCAAGTTTCCACATGATTTGCGCCTGAGTTTTAGGAGCAACTGGTGGAGAACGGACTATCTTAGAATTCGCAATTCTCCACATTTTTTTCTTCTGCAGTTCTAGTCAGGTAGAACAGTTCTACTTTGGAACAGAATGTTTTCTTCAAAAGGGGGCGTGTCCGGCTACTGACGCCTGATTTGAAAGTTTCCACAGTGAAAATGTACTCCAAACTAAAGTAGAATGGAGCAAGTGAAGATTTTTGTAGAACTGAAAAAACCTGTTCTACACATTAAAAAATCAGGCGCAGGTTACAAATCAGGCGTCCAGAACGAGGTGGGGGGGGAGGGGAGGGAAGGGAACTCATTAAATTCTACAATCAATCCTTATTTATACTTATACAAATATTATACAAATAAATCCAACCTGAATAAACATTTATAAGCAAGGAAAAGATTAAATAAACCATCTTCCTACCTGTGTGAAAGTGCTTCAGCCAGGAAGAATGGTGCAGCAAGCCTCACAAAACGAGGGAGCCGACCGAACGCGGGCTGGGGGGGGGAGGAGGGAGGAGGGAGGAGGGAGCCGGGAGCCGACCGAACGCGGGCCGGGGGGGAGGAGGGAGGGAAGGGAGCCGACGAACACGGGCGGGCGGGAGCCGACCGAACGCGGGGGGGGGGGGGGGGGGGGAGGAAAGGGAGCCGACGAACGTGGGGGGGGGGAGGGAGCCGACCGAACGCGGGTGGGGGGGGGGAAAAGGGAGCCGACGAACGCGGGCGGGCAGGAGCCGACCGAACGAGGGGGGGGAGGAGGGAAGGGAGCCAACCGAACTCGGGTGGGGGGGACCGACCGAATGAGGGAGGGAGCCTACCGAACGCGGGGGGGAGGGGGGGAAGAGGGAGCCGACCGAACGTGGGGGGGGGGGGGGGGGAAAAAGAGGGAATGGAGCCGTTCCAGACCGCTGGCGGGAAAGAGAGAAGGCTGCAGGAAGCCTCAGAAATTGAGGAGCCATTTCCCGACGGCAAAAGGTGGAGGTCTGCCTCAACTTTGAGGCTTCCTGCACCCTTCTCACTGCTACAAGAAGCCTCTGTGCTGATGGCAATGTACTTTTATTAAAACATTTTTAAAAACTAAACAGCTGCAAAGAACTACAAAAATGGCCGAGTGCCAATGTTTTTTTCACACTGAGCATGCGCGAACGCTCCAACGCGCACGTGCAGCGTTGCCGGCAGGAAAAAAACTAATTTAAATAGTACCCGCCCCCTCCCACTTACAAAATCGGCGCGAGTGTAGGCTCCGCCCCCCCTGCACGCCGCGCCAGGCAGACAAGGAGCTGCAGAACGCTCCAGAATCGTGATTTTTTTTTTAGGCGCCGTTTTAGGCGCGAAAAACGGGCGCCCAGCTCGGAGGGGCGCCCGTTTTTTTTCTTGTGGAAACTTAGGCCCTTAATAACCTGGTTAAAACAGCAATGCAAAACAATACTGTTAATGGGCACTGCCCCGTATGTTTTAATTTCTTCATTTTTCTGCTGTATTTCTGTGCTCATCTACATAGAGGATGGTAGCACTAGAAAATGAATCATTTTCCCATTTCAGGCCCCCAAGGTCACATGTTAAGCAAACTCCCTCTGTGCTAACTCAGGCATTTCCATTTCCCATTCCTGCAACTTTTTGGGCCCAATTTTGGCCATGACTTGCTCCAATTCTTTTGGAGTAAATTGGTTTTTCTGGCATAAGTCAATTTAAAAAATGGCATTTTCCCCAATCAACTTGCTCCAGAGTAACTCAGTTAGGTACGATTTTTTTCAGTTCAGGTTTTTTTTCCCCAAAAGGGGGCGTTCCCAGCTACTTACGCCAGTTTTGGCCATTTAGGCAATTCTGGCCAGTTAAATGTTACTCCAAATCCACTTAGGTCAGCATATGTGGCCAGCTCTGAAAAACCTTGCGGGTAGTTAAGAAATCGGCGCAGATAAGCAAGTAAGGACCTGCACCCAAGCACCAAACATTGCAAATAAAAGTTGAAATAACTCAATAAAAATAAAGAACTCAGGTAAACAATGGAATAACAAATAAATAATAGTAGTAAATCCTACCTTGAATTGAACTCTGCCGGGGAAGGCAGCGGGCTGGCCTGTACGGGAGGCCATTCGACCTGGGAAAGGGGCGGCCGGCAAAGACGCATCGGGAAGCTGAAGGGAAGGGAATGGAAGGGGGGGGGGGGGAAGAGGCTGGGCTGGGCAGAAACGCAGCAAAGTATTGGGAGGCTGAAGGGGGAACGATCAATTCTCCAATACAAAACAGAAGACCCGCTGGATCTGATAAACAATAAGCTGCAATGTTGCTTTTTGATTCTGGCTGGGGGAGGGCAGCGATTGTTGTTGTGTTTATTGATTTTCCTAACTTCTCCACCAATGGCAGCCCGATTCTACTGCGCACGTGCGGCCAGTTGAAACTGCAGCTCTCACTCACCCATTGACCTGATTCTATTGCGCATGCACGATTACGGCAATCCCGATCCTGCTGTGCATGTCCAGCAACCCTGCCAGTGTTTCCAGCACAGGACGCTGGCTCCGCCCACAGACCCAGTCGCCACGCCAGCAGCTAGAAGAACTGGGACAGTGGCCAAAATCGGCCTGAAGATTTTTGGCGTACTTCCATGCATGGAAAACTGGCGCACCTCTGGTAAGTATGCCAGAAATCTCTAATGGCAAAAATTGAGCCCATAGCTTCTTTTGAAATACTAATTCAGGCAAGCTTTGCATTACATTATTGTCCTCTCTGGAAATTGGTTTTATATAGAAAGCATTTTATAGAAGGCTCTTGGAGCCAAACAAGTGACTTTCATCTCACCAGTCTGGACTCGATTTCAACTTACAACACAGGTTTAAAGGACTGTGTTAATCCACTGTACCATTCAGTTTCATTTATTTACTGATCATTTTTGTTTTCAAGATGAGAGTGATCAGGGCTCGAGAATTATACATTTTTCAATTTTAGTCACATCTGTCAGTATCAGCAGTCCCAGATCACTGATTATATGCAGAATACAACTTCCTTTGCTCTGCCCTGATTGCATGCCTTAACCCAAGGTTCTTTAATAAATAAAGCAGCTTGGGTTAAGGTACATAATTGAGGTAAAATGAAGGAAGTTTACTCTGAATCTAATTAGCAACCTTAAAGACTATATTCTCCCACTGCAAGCCAATGCACAAAGCCTAAAGTTGTAGAATATGCTTGGGTACGACTCATTGGCTTTCTGCAAGTTATGCAAAAATAGAAAAGCATTTTGTTTGCTGATGGCCCATACATACTTCTTGGGTGGATGGGACAATTCATTGTGCCACAAGGTGCCTATAAAATGACTCTGCATAAAGAAATTTGAAGATAAACTCTATTGAGGAATTTGTGAATTATTTTTGGGGAGGAAAATTTAAACTTCTTTTCCCAAATATGCTGTCTGCTTTTATTTAGTATTGAGAGGGTAGAACCACAATTATATAAGCTCAAAAGCAAAATATCTAGTCTATTGATTGCACCTGCATGTTCCTACCCACTTGCAGCCTGCTGCTTTTCACAAAACAGATCACAGACATTGTATTACGTACATAGCCATGTTGTGTGAGATACCAGACAAAATACTCCTAAAACAGGATTATCTATAATTTCCCAATTACTTTGTCATTCACAATTAAAACCTTGCCTCAAATTCCCTGGGAACCTTTCTTCTTGATGTTTTACATCTTCATACCAAGAGCTTTGAACACCCATGGGAGAGTTGTGATGACTCACCTCCAAATCACTAAAATACTGACGCAAGTACCAACAGGCATTAATGCTCTAATCTTTTCTGAAGCTGTACAATATCTTATCTACAATAGTGAGATTCCACGAGGTTTACTAGATATCATTTCTACTATAAAGCACAAGGAACACTCCCCAGATTGCAAAAACACTTATTGTCATGTTAGAAACAATACCGCACACGAACAAAGCATGAGCTACAAACGTGAACAATCTCTTCTATTACTCCCTGCAATTAAAAAAAAATGCATAATTCAAACAATATAGTTCAGTTTTTGCTGCATACACAAATGTGCAAACAATAAGGCCATCGCTTAATTCTTTAATTCCGTGGTAATTTTTCCCCACGATTTACTATTCTCTAATATGACAACTACCTATAAAAACACATGAATAAAAATGTGACAAGCAATTATAAATCTGATTAGATCACATAGTTGCAAAAAAGAATGAGACTGTGATCTAAAGTAAAGTATTGGGAGGTGGCCTTCCATGTCATCTCCTACAGTGCTAAATAAGGCTTTGAAAAATATATGATAAATTAATGCAATCATTACTTTTTGACCAGAATAAAGTCATAAAACCAATTAAGTACAGGCAACAGTATGACAAATACAAAAACCAGACACAGCAAACTGGCAATTGTTTCAACACTGCAGACACTGTTGCAATAAACTAAAAACAAACTTTGTTATTTATTTTTGGTCTGTTGTTCATTAACTGAGCAAGTGAGAAAAATGAATGTGGTGTAGATAAAGCAAGCAAATGTCCACATAATATTGTCATATCAGACACTAGATACACATTTATTCAGGAAATTGTGCAATATTATCTTGGTGACAAGTTTATGGTATCAAAGAAATGTTTATACAATCAGTGTTTGATTGCCTAATGATTTAACACAAATTAAATACGAAGCCTGGACAAACCATCTTTTCTTTCTGTGCAACACCAGTGTGGTTTTGAAGACAAAGGAGCCCTCATTTTTACTTGGGTTATCCTGTACAATCCTGTTCTACAACACAATTCTAGAATACATTCATATTTCCCCAGACCTAGCCAAGTAATACATTCTATCTCCATTAATCACTAGGCAAAGCTAACTGACCTGGAACTCATTGGTTAAACTGTAACCCAGCTGAACAATAACCTCAAAAGTTCAGTGCACCAACTATTCAGCACCACTTTCCTTCACCTGCTTTACAAAAGAAATGGGTAGCTGTTTCCATCCAAAATGTACTTTCAAAAGATTTTTTTTTCCGCCCAGCTGAGCTTGTGGTTACTAAAAAAAAACCTGCAGATAAAACCTGCAGTTAAATGAAGTCAATCTGACTCCATTCCCGACTCCACAGAAAAAAAGCAAACTCAATTGATAATGCCATTCCAACAGAGCAGTTACAAATCACTTACAACATTGTATTCTAGTTGAAAACAATGACAACACATCTTAAATCACTATAGTACAGACCACATGAAAAACTGCTGGCTATACAGAAACACAGCTACATTGCAAGTTTAACGGCACTTTCGTAACTTTAAGTGGTACCATCCTCCCACATCCGAGTCGACTCACGTGAAGTATGCAGAACATGGCTTTAAATATAATGTAGAACATTGAGGCTAGAAATTGCCCCACGCCCTAATTGGAGGAGGTAACCTTCCGGGGCTGGGACTTTATGCGCCTGGCCTGGAAGTCCCGCCCCCGACGCAGAATTGGGCCGTATGCCCGTCTCCGGTGCTTCGTTTCCTTTAAGGGGCACTCCCGGGACGGTATCGCGCCATTGAGTCCAGTGGCGCGCAGAGCAGGCCAGTGCTACGCAGACTCTGCGTAGCATTGACACGTTACAACACCCCTCCCCTTCCATTACAAGAGGGCCACTGCACATGAAGGTCCTTTGGCGGCCACGATCGACCAGGCCAGCAGCCTGGCACCCAAAACGGAGTGCCGGTCTGCACAATGGCAACCCAGTCGATGAGAGGGCCGCCAGTGCCGGGCCGACTGACAAGTAACTATGGCGGCCCAGGGCGCTAAAGACCTCCCCTTTAAAGGGCGCCCGGCAGCGATGTCTGCCAGCTTCACAACCCGCGAAACTGGTGTTGACATCCGCCCATGCCAGCCTCACAGGGCAATTTCCTCCGCGGGGTGCAAAGGGATTGTTGTGCAAACGGTGATGACGTCATCGCCGGTTGCGCGCCAACCCGGGGCACTGTTGGGACAGCGCCGCAGCCCCCCCCCTCCCCCCCCCGCCAAACCTCCGGGTGCAATTTCCCGGAAGGCACCCCCACTCCTCCAGGCAAAAACATCATTGCGACCCGTTAGCATCCTCTGGAGGTGCTAATGGGGCTATAAAAAGGGGCAATTTTTCCACCTTACTTTTTAAAACTTAACATAAGGATACATAATAAGCTGTACTTGACTTCACGGTTGCAAAAAATACTTATCAGATACACGTTTTAAGCTCTTCAGTACTCAAGAGCCCGTGCAAGAGATGAGCAGTTACAAAAGACATTTGAGCAGCAAAAAGTGTTTACATTAACACTCTGGGAGTTGCCAGCACGTTAAAAGAAAAGTTAGCAAAAGCAAAAAGTGAATGATGACAGGATGTGGCTCATCGACACATAAACCATGCTAGCTTTTCCTCATTGTAAAATTTATCAACTGCTTTTACCTTTTCTGAAAAAGGTAAGAATTAATTAAGCATTTCAGCTTGCTCAAAAAGCAAAATAAGTCATTATTTTAAACAGAGAAAATAGGTTCAGGAGCAGGCCATTCGGCCCTTCGAACCTGCACCGCCATTCAATATGATCATGGCTGATCATGCAACTTCAGTACCCCAATCCCGCCTTCTCTCCATACCCCCTGATCCCCTTAGCCGTAAGGGCCACATCCAACTCCCTCTTGAATATATCCAACAAACTGGACTCCACAACTTTCTGTGGTAGAGAATTCCACAGGTTCACCACTCTCTGGGTGAAAAAGTTTCTCCTCATCTCGGTCCTATATGGCTTACCCCTTATCCTTAGACTGTGACTCCTGGTTCTTGACTTTCCCAACATCGGGAACATTCTTCCTACATCTAACCTGTCCAGTCCCGTCCCGTCATAATTTTATATGTTTGTATGAGATCCCCTCTCATTCTTCTAAATTCCAGTGAGTATAAGCCTAGCCGATCCAGTCCTTCTTCATAAGTCAGTCCTGCCATCCCGGGAATTAGTCTGGTGAACCTTCGCTACACTCCCTCAATAGCAAGCACGTCCTTCCTCAGATTAGGAGACCAAAACTGCACACAATACTCAAGGGTCTCACCAAGGCCCTGTACAACTGCAGTAAGACTTCCCTGCTCCTATACTCAAATCCTCTCACTATGAAGGCCAGCATGCCATTTGCTTTCTTTACTGCCTGCTGTACCTGCATGCCTACCTTCAGTGACTGATGTACCATGACACCCAGGTCTCATTGCACCTCCCCTTTTACTAATCTGTTACCATTCAGATAATAATCTGCCTTCCTGTTTTTGCCACCAAAGTGGATAACCTCACATTTATCCACATTATACTGCATCTGCCATGCATTTGCCCATTCACCTAACCTGTCCAAGTCACCCTGCAGCCTCTTAGCATGCTCCTCACAGCTCACACTGCCACCCAACTTAGCGTCATCTGCAAACTTGGAGATATTACATTCAATTCCTTCGTCTAAATTATTAATGTATATTGTAAATAGCTGGGGTCCCAGTACTGAACCTTGCGGCACCCCACTAGTCATTACCTGCCATTCTGAAAAGGACCCGTTTATGGGATTGAAGGCCGATAAATCCCCAGGACCTGATAGTCTGCATTCCAGAGTACTTAAGGATGTGGCCCTAGAAATAGTCGATGCATTGGTGGTCATTTTCCAAAATTCCATGGACTCTGGATCAGTATCTATGGATTGGAGGGTAGCTAATCTAACCCCACTTTTTAAAAAAGGAGGGAGAAAACAGGCAATTAGACCGGTTAGCCTGACATCGGTGGTGGGGAAAATGCTGGAATCAACTAGTAAAGATGTAATAGCAGCACATTTGGAAAGCAGTGACAGGATCAGTCCAAGTCAGCATGGATTTATGAAAGGGAAATCATGCTTGACAGATCTAGAGTTTTTTGAGGATGTAACTAGTACAGTGGATAAGGGAGAATCAGTCTGCCAACCATTGCTTCCTATCTGCCGACCAGTTCTCGATCCACGTCAATAAATTACCCCCAATGCCATGTGCTTTAATTTTGCACACTAATCTCTTGTGTGGGACCTTGTCAAAAGCCTTTTGAAAGTCCAAACACACCACATCCACTGGTTCTCCCTTGTCCACTCTACTAGTTACATCCTCAAAAACTTCTAGAACATTTGTCAAGCCTGATTTCCCTTTCATAAATCCATGCTGATTTGGATGAATCCTGTCACTGCTTTCCAAATGTGCTGCTATTACATTTTTACTAATTGATTCCAGCATGTTCCCCACCACCGATGTCAGGCTAACCGGTCTATAATTCCCTGTTTTCTCGCTTCCCTCCTTTTTTAAAAAGTGGGGTTAGATTTAGCTACCCACCAATCCATAGATACTGATCCAGAGTCCATGGAATTTTGAAAAATGACCACCAATGCATCTACTATTTTCTAGGGCCACTTCCTTAAGTACTCTGGAAAGCAGACTATCAGGCCCTGGGGATTTATCGGCCTTCAAGCCCATCAGTTTCCCTAACACCATTCCTAATTAATAAGGATTTCCTTCAGTTCCTCCTTGTCGCTAGACCCTTGCTCCCCTAGTATTTTCGGGAGGTTATTTGCGTCTTCCTTAGTGAAGACAGATCCAAAGTATTTGTTCAATTGGTTTGCCATTTCCTTGTTCCCCATTATGAATTCACCTGATTCTGACTGCAAGTGGCTAATCTTTTTCTCTTCACATCTATAGAAGCTTTTGCAGTCAGTTTTTATGTTCCCTGCAAGCTTAGTCTCATACCCTATTTCCCCCCTCCTAATTAAACCCTTAGTCCTCCTCTGATGAATTCTAAATTTCTCCCAGTCCTCAGGTTTGCTGCTTGTTCTGGCCAATTTATATGCCTCTTCCTTGGATTTAACACTATCCCTAATTTCCCTTGTTAGCCACAGTTGAGCCACCTTTCCCGTTTTATTTTTACACCAGCCAGAGATGTACAATAGTTGTAATTCATCCATGTGATTGTTAAATGTCTGCCATTGCCTATCCACTCTAAGTATCATTCGCCAGTCTATCCTAGCCAAATCACGTCTCATACCATCGAAGTTTCCTTTCTTTAAGTTCAGGACCCTAGTCTCTGAATTAACTGTGTCGCTCTCCATCTTAATGAAGAATTCTACCATATTATGGTCACTCTTCCCCCAAAGGGCCACGCACGACCAGATTGCTAATTAATCCTCTCTTGTTACACAAGACCCTTTGATGGCAAGTCATGCAACACTAGCAAACAATAAATCTAGAAATAAAATTCTGAAGTTGAAACTAAGAAAAAAGTTGACATTTTTTTTAAAAAATTAACTGCAGCCAGCATTTTCTTCCATAAAACTTAGTCTAGCAATGTACCAATGAAGTCAATTGGACTACTCATTGAAGGTAGGTGCTGACATTGTGAGGATGAGAGTGACTGGAACCACCTATAAACTCTCAGTGGAAGTCCTCCAAAATATTAATCTTAAGACTGGCATTTTATAACGCAGAGAAGCTGGAGGCTACGTTTATTCATTTATCAACTAAAGTGTACCACTTCCAAGTGTTAGAGAAAGATTTTAGCAACAATAATCATAAAAAGTCTCATTCAAAATTAACGACATGCAACATTACAGGTTCAAGAAACATTTAGGAAGTTCTAGTTTATGTGGTGTGGTTGATTTTTTTTTTAATAACTTAGAATTGCAAAAGATGGTTGTTTACGTTAGTGATGTCAGTGTAATCTGGGTGGAATCGAACAAACCAGTGCAAAGATCGGGGAATTTTTAACGTAAATGGGTTATGCTGGTTCAAGATTCAATTCGCCTGAATCAGACCCCGCCCACAGAAATGGCCAAGTCCCCAGGTTAATATTATGAGATTCCGCTGGTTCGGGAAAGCTCTTCAAATTGCGCTCATTTACTTCAGCACAGTGGCACTAGTCGACACGTTTTTAAAAATGTCATATCATAAAATATTTACTTTAAGAAAATGACAAGTGTACACCAATGGAACCATTAAATAGTTCATCATAATTTATTTTTAAAACTCATTTTCAGTGATTTTAAATCAGGTTGCTCACCTTTTAAAAATGCTTATTTTTGGTGATTAAACCCATTTTCAGCTGTATGGTGAAGCAGGCTCGAGGGGCCAGGTGGCCTAGTCCTGCTCCGATTTCTTATGTTCTTATGTCACTACTCAAATATATCAAGGAATACCCAATGGCGCTGGCTCATTGAAGATTTTATGTTGTGATTATGCAAATGATTTCCAAAGCTTGAACCACAACCTAACCAGCGCAATTTCCCGATTGCGCCCAAAGCTGAAACTCTACCTCATAGTCTTAAGGATGTGGCATTAATTGTCATGTATATTTCTAAAATTAACAATGTTCCATTTTGTATTGCATGGCATGTGTCAGACACACTTTAAAGCTCCCTGTTCTTCATTTTAACTGGCAACTATCTTTCATCTTAAATTATATAATCTGAGAAAGAACAAAAATAAACTTATATAGGGCCTTATTACATATCTGAAGATGATTTCCCAAATCACTTCACATATAACAAATTGTTCTTGTAGGACAATCACTATTCTGTGGCAGCAGTTTTACACACAGCAAGGTTCCACAAATAACAGTGAGACGAATGACCAGCCAATTTCCTTTTGGTGCTGAAAATTGAGGGAAGAATGTTGACTAGGATATCTGGGATAACTCACTGCCCTCCCTGAAATAGTGCCATGGGATTTTTTTTTTTACATCCACCTGAATCACAGAGACAATCAGATGACACATGCAAAATGGGAGCAGTGGTTGAGATCTAAAGTTGTTAAACTCAATGACAAGGCCAGAAGGCTGTCAAGTGTCAAGTAGAAAGATGCTGTTCGAGCTTGCATTGAGCTTCATTGGAACAGTGCAAGAGGTCAAGGACAGAAAGGTCAGAGGGTGAGTGGGATGGAGAATTGAAGTGGCAAGCAGCCAATTTGCATTTGCTCCCCAATGCAGAGGAGACCACATTATGAGCAGCAAATACAGTAATACAAAGCTGAAAGTAGTATGAGGGAGCAGAAATAAGGTGCACAGAGGACTGGGAAAGACAAACAGCATTAGAATAAAAAGTAGTTCAGAAATAAGAGGGATCAGATAAATGCTGGATAGACTAAGATGGGTTTGGAGTGCATGTGCATAAATGCACGGAGCATGGTAAATAAGGTTGGAGACCTGCAGGCACAAATTTTGTGATTTATGATATAGTGACAATAAGAGACCTGGCTCAAACAAGGGGAGGATTGGGAACTTAATATATCTGATTATAAAGGATTCGAAAAAGATAGGAAAGGAAAAAAGGGAGGGGCGCTGTATTAATCAAAGATGGTGTCACAGCACCAGAAAGGAATGATGTACAGGAGGGTTTAAAGACAGAATCCATTTGGTTAGAGTTAAGGAACAATGGAGGAGCTATTAGGCTACTGGCTGAATACTATTTTTTTGATTCGTTCATGGGATGTGGGCAGTACTGGCATGGCAGGCATATATTGCCCATCCCTAATTGCCCTTGAGAAGGTGGTGGTGAACTGTAGTCCATGTGGTGAAGGTGACTTTGTCGTAGTAGTTTGGGTACAACTGAGTGGCTTGCTAGGCCATTTCAGAGGGCAGTTAAGAGTTAAGATGTGGGTGTGGAGTCACGTATAGGCCAGACCAGGCAAGGACGGCAGATTTCCTTCCCTGAAGGACATTAGTGAACCAGATGGGTCGTTTTAAGGTCAATAGTGATGCTAGCTTTTTATTCCAGATTTAGTTAATTAATAGAATTTAAATTTCACAGCTGCTGTGGTGAAATTGAACTCGTGTCTCTGGATCATTAGTCCAGGCCTCTGGATTACCAGTCCAGTAACATAACCACTATGCTACTGTAACCTATAGGCCACCAAATAGTGCGAAGGAGCAAATTTACAGGAAAATTTCAGAAAGATGCAAGAACTATAGTCAGTATAAACGAAATGGTATAATTTTTTTAAAGGGGTTCAGGAACAGAGAGACCTGGAGGTATACATACACAAATCTTTAAAGTTGGCAGGACAATTTGAGAAGGCCGTTAAAAAAGCATACAGGATCCTTGGCTTTATAAACAGAGGCATGGAATACAAGAAAGTTACGCTAAAACTTTTTAAATCACTGGTTAGGCCCCAGCTGGAGTAGTGTGTCCAATTCTGGGCACTACACTTGGGAAGGATATCAAGGCCTTGGAGAAGGTGCGGAGGCAATTTACTGGAATTAAAGTTCTGATGAAAGGTTAACTCCGTTTCTCTCTCCACGGATGCTGCCTGACCTGCTGAGTATTCCAGCATTTTCTGTTTTTATTTCAGATTTCCAGCATCTGCAATATTTAGCTTTTTTTTAAAAAAAAGAACTAAAATGGTACCAGGGATGAGAGACTTCAGTTACATCAAGAAACTAGAGAAGCTAGGGTGGTTCACCTTAGAGCAGAAACCGTAAGGGCAAATTTAGTGAGAATGGGATAGACTGAGTAATTACAGGCCAATCAGCCAAACCTCAGTGGTAGGAAAATTGGAAAAAATCTGGAGGGATAGGATAAATCTTCACCTGGAAAGACATGGATTAATCAAGGACAATCAGCATGGATTTGTTAAGGAAAGGTTGTGTCTGACAACTTGATTGAATTTTTCGAGAAGGTAACCAGGAGGGTCGATGAGGGCAGTGCATATGATGTAATCTATATGAATGTTAGCAAAGCTTTGATAAGGTTCCACATGGCAGACTGGTCATGAAAGTAAAAGCCTCTGGGATCCAGAGCAAAGTGGCAAGTTGGATCCAAAATTGGCTCAGAGGCAGGAAGCAAAGGGTAATGATTGATGGGTGTTTTTGTGACTGGAAGGCTGTATCCAGTGGGGTTCCGCAGGGCTCGGTGCTGGGTCTCTTGCTTTTTGTGGTATATATATATATCAATGACTTGGACTTGAATGTTGGAGGTATGATTAAGAAGTTTGCAGATGACACTAAAATAGGCTGTGTGGTTGACAATGAAGAAAAAAGCTGCGGACTGCAGGAAGATATCAATCAACTGGTCAGGTGGGCAGAACAGTGGCAAATGGAATTTAACCCAGGTAAGTGTGAGGTAATGTATTTGGGGAAGTCAAACAAGGCAAGGGATTACACATTAAATGGTACGACACTCAAAAGTGTAGAGGAACAAAGGGACTTTGGAGTGCAGGTCCACAGATTCCTGAAGGTAGCAGGCCAGGTAGATAAGGTGGTGAAGAAGCCATATGGAATACTTGCCTTTATTAGTCGAGGCATGGAATACAAGAGCAAGGATGTCATGCTTGAATTGTATAAAACACTGGTTAGGCCGCAGCTGGAATAATGTGTGCAGTTGTGGTCACCACATTACAGGAAATTTGTGATTGCACTGGAAAGGGTGCAGGGGAGATTTACAACAATGTTGCCTGGACTGCAGAATTTTGGCTATGAGGAAAGATTGGAGATGCTGGGTTTGTTTTCTTTGGAACAGAGGAGGCTGAGGGGAGACCTGATTGAGGTGTATAAAATTATGAGGGGCTTGGATAGAGTGGATAGGAAGGACCTGTTTCACTTGGCGGAGGGGTCAACAACCAGGGGGCATAGATTTAAAGTAATTGGGGGGAGGTATGGAGGGGATATGAGGGGAAATTTCTTCACCCAGAGGGTGGTGGGAATCTGGAACTCTCTGCCTGAAAGGGTGGTAGAGGCAGAAACCCTCACCACATTTTAAAAATACTTGGATGTGCACTTAAAGTGCCGTAACCTACAGGGCTACGGACCAAGAGCTGGAAAGTGGGATTAGGCTGGATAGCTCTTGGTCGGCCGGCGTGGACACGATGGCCTGAAATGGCCTCCTTCCGTGCTGTAAATTTCTATGACTCTATAACTCTCAGTGTTCAAAATTAAAGGTTTTGATAGAATAAATAAGGACAAATGGTTTCCAGTGGCAGAAGGTGGATAACCAGAGGACACAGATTTAAGATGATTGACAAAAGAATCGGAGGCAAGATGAGGAGACATTAAAAAAAAATAACCTCAGCAAGTTTTGATGATCTGGAATGCACTACCTGAAAGGATTGCAAGCAGAATCAGTGATAACCTTCAAACAGTAATTGGTTTAATACTTTTAAGTAGAAACATTTGCAGGGCTATGGGGAAAGGGCAGAGAAGTGGGACTAATTGGATAGCTTTTACAAAGAGCCGGCACAGACGTAATGGGCTGAATGGCCTCCTTCTGTGCTACAGCATTCTATGCGTAGTACAAATAAATTGCTATTTCACTGGAAAGTGTGTTTGGAGCCCTATACGATGTAAAGGGTGGAGGTGAAAGGGCAGTGGTTGCATCTCCAACATTGCATGGGAAAGTGCCGAGGAGGGGAGCGGGTGTTGGAAGAGTGGAAGGAATTGCTCCCTTTGGAATGCTGAAAGAGGAGGGAAAGCAAGATGTGTTTGGTGGTAACGGAAAGTGATCCGTTGAACATGGAGGCTGGTGGGGTTGAAGCTGAGGACAAAGGGGTCACTATCGTGGCTCTGGGAGGCAGGGGAATGGGTGAGGGTAGAAGTGCAGAAAATGGGACAGACACATCAACCACAGTGGAGGGGAATCCTCAGCTGAGGAAATAGGAAGACATTTCAGAAGCACTTGTGTGAAAGGTGGCATCGTCAGACCAGATGCGACTTAACATGTTGGGCATCATACAATGTATTACTCTGCTGCTAAAATGAATCTGTGTGCAACTCGTTTGTCTCTAATGCCATGGGCTAAATATAGTATAAACACAGCCTGGGATCAATTACCCATGGGTAAATCCTGAGATTAATAAAAGGTATTTTTTGTTAATAGCAAAGATTAATTGGCGCTTGTAAATCTGCTACTCCTCCCTAGCTCCACCCTATCTCTGTAATCTCCTCCAGCCCGACAACCCTCTGACATATTGGCACTCCTCCAATTCTGGCCTCGAGTATCCCCGATTTTAATCGGCCGAGCCGTCAGCTGCCAAGGCCCCGTGCCTTGGGCGTTTTACTATGTTAAAGGCGCTATACAAATGCAAGTTGTTCTTGTACCATGGTCTGAAGAAACTGGCAAGCAATGTCTAGCTTTCTTTTTTTTTAAACTACTTTTTAAAAGAAAGTGGAACAGGAAAGCTTTCATTTGTGCAAAATTCTGACAGGCGTAATCTCAAAACACACAATAACTAACAAATAAATGAAAGAGCTCATTTTTATTAATTGTAAAGGCATTAATTATCTTTTTATTTAAAGCATCGGACATGCTTTAAAATGAATGTATAAAATAAACATTAGCTAAACCATTATTAGCTGTGGTAGCATCTTGGGTTCTTTTGAAAACCTAGTTGCAGTACCTCATACAAGAGATTAAAGAGTCATTAAATATTGACCTATTTAACCTCAGGCTTCCCACCACACCACCCATCAGCAACGACAACCGTATTCCTCGATCCACGACAACGCCCGGCGAGCAGGTGAGTCTCCGACCAGGCGATCGGGCCATCACCCCTCCAGCGGCGATCGGGCCCCTCCTCTATGACGGCTCTGGATCTCTCCTTCCCCACAGATGACCTCCTCCTCCCTCAACGATGACTGGAGCTCTCTTCTCCTCCAGCATGTGGTGAGCATCATGGCTGTGACCCCCCCCCCCCACTCCCCGCTGACCTCCCACTCTGAACCCCAGTGGTCCACTGACCCTCCAAAAGCCTGCCCCCAACCAAGCCTCGGACCACCCACCATCAAGGGCGCTACTCAGCGCCGAGCCTGCGGCCAACATCTCGCCGTAGGCAATTAGGCCCACATAGCAGCGCCTGGTCTCCAGTTGTCTTGGACCCCCTTGCCACTGGATCAAGACCTTGCTCAGATAAGCCCGCATGGTAGCTGGTATGCAACGGCCACCACACATTAAAAGAATTCACTCACAGGCATCTTCCACTCCTCTAAGGCATTGTACACCTCTCTTAGGGCATTAGGATGGGAAACTCCCGTGCTAATGAGCCGGGTGCGCTCCGAGATGCCACAACACAAATCGCAAAAAAAATTGAGAAAAAACACAATCACACTTACCTTAGGAGTCCATTACTTACCTCTTCGCCGACGGGATTGTTGGACCGCTTGATTTCCCAGGCGATCAGTGCGAGGCATGCTTTGCGACACATGGATCGGGCAAGAATCAAAACTTGCGCCAGTGTCATAACCAGTGGCACTGCACACCGGGTGCAGCTGCTCAGTGCCGCCGCTAAACTGGACCCAAGGATCGCTACGGGGTGCTGGAGGCTGACCACCCGGCCAAAACACCTCACCACTGCCATTGCCACCATTCCTGGGCGAAAACGGAGCGAAGACGAACTAAAAATCCAGCCCCTAGTCCATAGGACAATCCCCCCATCCCAGGAATCAGTCTGGTGAACCTTACTGCACGTATTTCCTTCCTTGGGTGAGGAGACCAAAACTGTACGCAATACTCCAGGTGCGGTCTCACCAGAGCCCTGTATAAGTGCAGTAAGATGTCTTTACTCTTATACTCAAATCCTCTTGTAATAAAGGCCAACATACCATTTGCTTTCTTAATTGCTTGCTGTACTTGCATGTTAACTTTGTGATTCGTGTACACTGACACGTAGGTCCCTCTGAACACCAGTACTTCCCAATTTCGCACCATTTAAAAAATACTCTGTTTTTCTATTTTTCCAACCAAAATGGATAACTTCACACCTCACATTATGTTCCATTTGCCTTGTTCTTGCCCACTCACTTAGCCTGTCTATATCCCCTTAAAGCCTCTTTGCATTCTCCTCACAACTTACAGTCCCACCTAGCTTTGTATCATCAGCATACTTGGATATATAGGTGCAGCGCCTAAAATCCGGAACCCTTGGGACTGAGGCCGTTCCGGATTCCGGGCTTTCTGATTCTGACGTCACGAATCCCGAAGCACCCGAGCCCAGGTTCGGGTCTTTCAGGATTTCGGAATGTCAGAAGGGGGGGGGGGGGGGGGGGGGTGGCGGGGGAAAGAGAGAATTCCCGCCGAGGAGGTTGTTGGGCGGGCCCCTCCAAGGAGATCATCAGGAGAACTGGCGAGGAGGCCCTGAGGTAAGGGCAGTGGCGGTGAGGCGAGGCCAGGCAAGGTCTTCGGGTGCGGATTGCGGAACATTTTACGGATTCCAGACGACCCTGCCACCGATCATCCCGGAGTCCGGAACTCCGGATTCTCGACACTGCACCTGTATTACATTTGGTCCCCTCATCCAAATCGCTGATAAAGATTGTGAATAGCTGGCGCCCAAGCACCAATCCTTGTGGCACCCCACTAGTCACAGCCTGCCAACCCAAAAATGACCCGTTTATTCCTACTCTGTTTTCTATCCATTAACCAATCCTCAATCCATTCTGGTGTATTATCCCCAATCCCATGAGCCCTAATTTTGGCACCTAATCGAATGCCTTCTGAAAATCCAAATACACCGCATCCACTGGTTCCCCCTTATCTCTTCTACTTGTTACAATCTCAAAAAACTCTCGCAGATGTGTCAAACATGATTTCCCTTTCATAAATCAGTGTTGACGCTACACAATCCTATTATTATTTTCTAAGTGCCCTGTTACCACGTCTTTAATAATAGATTCTAGCATTTTCCCTACTACTGATGAGCACCTATACAATGACATCATCATCATCATCACAGGCAGTCCCTCGAAATCAAGGAAGACTTGCTTCCACTCAAAGTGAGTTCTCAGGTGACTGTACAATCCAATACGGGAATTACAGTCTCTGTCACCGGTGGGACAGACAGTGGTTGAAGGAAAGGGTGGGTGGGGAGTCTGGTTTGCCGCACGCTCCTTCTGCTGTCTGCGCTTGCTTTCTGCATGCTCTCGTCGACGAGCTCGAAGTGCTCAGCGCCCTCCCGGATGCTCTTCCTGAAGTTCGGGCGGTCTTTGGCCAGGGATTCCCAGGTGTCGGTGGGGATGTTGCACTTTATCAAGGAGGCTTTGAGGGTGTCCTCGAAACGTTTTTTCTGCCCACCTGGGGATCGCTTGCCGTGTAAGAGTTCCAAGTAGAGCACTTGCTTTGGGAGTCTTGTGTCGGGCATGCGGATGCCCGATACAAGACTCCAACGGAGCTGGTCGAGTGTGGTCAGTGTTTCGACGCTGGGGTTGTTGGTCCCCAGCAGAATCCATCAGAAGTAGGAGGGGCAACCTAATTAGTAAAATCATTAAAAACAAACTGTTTCTCTGTTCTGTATAAAGTTGATTAGAAAGGAAAGGAAATCCAATCTCGCAAATTTTGTAGCACTAAAATAGAAAACCAAAAGATCCTAAATCCACATATAGAACTGGAAAGGACCCAGTTTGCAACAACAACTTGTATTTATATCACACCTTTAACGTAGAACGTAGTAAAACGTCCCAAGGCGCTTCGCAGGAGTACTACAAGACAAAAAATTCGATGAGAGGTGGAGAGGTTTAGGGAGGGAATTCCAAAGTTTAGGGCCGAGGGAACAGAAGGCACAGCCACCAATGGCTGAGCGATTATAATCAGGATGGTCAAGAGGACAGAATTAGAAGACCGCAGATATCTCGGGGGGGGGGGGGGGGGGGGGTTGAAGGGTTGGAGGCGATTACAGAAATGGGGAAGGGCGAGGCCATGTGGGGGGTGGGATCTGAAAACAAAGGATGAGAATTTTGCTTAATCGGGAGTCAATGTAGGTCAGCGAGCACAGGGGTGATAGGTGAATCGTTAGGATACGGGCAGCAGAGTTTTGGATGACCAAGTTTACGTAACGTGTGAGGCCAGCCAGAGTGTGTTTTAATAGTCAAGTCTAGAGGTAATAAAGACATAGATGAGAGTTTCAGCAGCGGATGAGCCGAGGCAAGGATGGAGATGGGCGATGTTACGGAGTTGGAAATAGGCGGTCTTAGTTATGCTGTGGATGTGTGTTCGGAAGCTCATTTCGGGGTCAAATGTGACACCAAGGTTGCGAAAAGTCTGGTTCAGCCTCAGACAGATGTTAGGAAGAGGGATGGAGTCAGTGGCTGGAGAATGAAGTTTGTGGCGGGGACTGAAAACAACAGATTTGGTCTTCCCAATATTTATGGAGAAAGTTTCTGCTCATCCAGAACTGGATGTCGGACAAGCATTCTGATAATTTAGAGACCGTGGAAGGGTTGAGAGAAGTGGTGGTGAGGTAGGGCTGGGTGTCATCAGCGTACATGTGGAAAATGACACTGTGTTTTCGGATGATGTCGCCAAGGGGCAGCACGTAGATGAGAAATAGAAGGAGGCCAAGGATAGATCGTTGGGGGACACCAGAGGGAACACTGTACGGGAAGAGGTGATTCTCTGGCTATGGTTAGATAGATATGGAACCAGGTGCATGTAGCCCCACCCAGCTGGACAATGGAGGGGTGTTGGTTGACCACTCCATCCTCCTTTGTGTCAAAGGCTGCAGACAAGTCAAGAAGGAATAGTTTACCTTTGTCACAGTCAACTTTGATGCGATCATTTCGGTACTGTGGCAGGGGCGGAAACCTGATTGTCGGGATTCAAACATGGAATTGTGGGAAACATGGGCATGAATTTGGTAGGCGACACCACATTCAAGGACTGGCGTGGAAAGGGAGGCAACATACTTCTACTTTCAGGTTAACAGGTTGGCATACTTGGATAACTATACAGTCTAAATATAGAGAGGGTTGAACAATACAGTTGAGGCTGCAGATCCATACTGCAATTAGAGAATAATTTCTATTTATTAAAGATCAAGAACTTGACAAATACACTTGCATATTAATCACATGGATGTTTTAGTAACTTAAGATGTGCGATTAGATTATATGAAATATGAGGATACGTAGTATTGTTATCCAAATGTAGAATGTACAAAATGAGATTCTCAGAACACCTAGCAAACAGAAGAAAAATTCCACCAAAATATATTTCAATCAATTATTCTTTGAATTGAATTGGCAGAATTAGATAAAAACTACAGCAGAATATAGACTACATACAGTTTCTCAACAATGAGCTAGAGAACATCTGAAAATACTGCGCAAAGGTTAGGTAAAGTCCCTTTAAGACAACTTACAAGAAACTTTTTAAAAAATAATTGCCATATGCTATTACAACATATATTCACAGTAAAAATGCAATACCACTATTTTTTTTTAATTATAAACTAGGCAGATTCACCAATACAGCTATATAATGTTGGCTTGCATTGACAAAGTGATTCCAATTACCTTACTTCTGTTCTTAAAACATTTCATTCTTTAACTAATAGAATTACGACTTCAGCCATTCCTTGAAGAGTTGTTTCTTTTCGATGGGAAAGGGGCAAGAAAGAGTTTTTCAAAACCCTTGCAACACACTCCATATTAGCAGTTTCTTCTGCATTCCTTAAACCAACTTTGCCAAACAAATATTTATTTATATCAAAAAGATTCAGTCTTGGGTAGAAAGCGCATAAATTATGGCCCTTAAATTCCGGTCGAGCTCTTCCGAGAGAAAAGAGAAAAAAAGATGCGCACTTACCTGTTGCTGCTGTGCCCGTTGGAACTTCCGAGCCTGAGGCCTCTTGTGATTGCGCGTTGCAGCGTGTGCACGTGCGCAGGCCGAGAGCTGGAGACAGCAGCCAATCAGGTGTAGTATAGATTCTCATTCATAGTAATAGGAGTTCTGTAAGTCCGGAACTCCTATTACTATGAATGAGAAACCCCCTACAAACACCCAAAACACAATAAAAAAAATAGAAAATAAACTACATATTTTTCATTTAAATTAATATGTTATAAAAAAAATATTTTCCCGACTTTTTAAAAAAGTTTTTTAATTAAGCCTTAAAATAAACTTACCGTTGTGGGGAGTATTTTTAACAATAAAATGTGTTTTTTTATAACTTTATTTTAAAATGTTTGTGTATTTTTAAACACTTGCACTTGTAAAAGTAGGCTATACATCTGCTTTTTCAGGCGCAAGATTTTAAAGGACATTTGCAGGGCAAGATATTCGTAAATATCGGAAATCTTGCCTTGCAAGTTTCCTTGCTCCCGAGATACGGAGGATCTGTCTAGCCAGAAATTTGACAGATCGAAAAAGCTGGTTTTCAGCGCGTGTTGAAAACCGGCTTTTCCAATGTCTTCCCAGTCCGTAGAGACTTCATACGGACCCGGGACATCGGAATTTCAGGGCCAATGATCACTCATTCTTGTACTGAACGTATAAATTCTTACCCAACACATTTATTCATTTACCAAACAGTGGCAGAAATGACTACTCCAGTATTGTGCTGTAAGACTGTTGAGTGTAGTCTTGCTTTAGCTGCATGTGCCATCAGCTGTGCTCCCTGAACAAAAGTACATTTCTTATTTGTTGATGGACACACAAGGGGAAAGGGTTTCAAGCTAGCACTTGGGGGGCAGATGTCTAAGCGCCAGAACAGCTGGGAGCCATGCTCTACAATCAATAAAAAGACTTTCAGATTCACCAAGCCATTTTTAGCCACGAGAAGTTGGAGAACTGTACATGAAAAAGAAACAACTGTTCGCTATCCTACCCACGGACAATGATCAATAACAGTTTAACAATCATTCTACAGTATGTCAACTACGCTGGTACTAAAAGCAACCACTCCATAATTAGACCAAGCATAAAGCATTGTGTTGGTTCTGTAACCTGATCTACTGAAAAATTCCTCCCACCTCACTTTTGAAGCATCTACAGAAGAAATAAATGATTGATAGTTAAATTGCTCAAAGCTTAGATTACTTTTTCTGTACCATAAACTTCTATTACAATATTCTTTCCCCCATTTAAAAACTCAGTTTCAATGGGCCCAAGTTTCGGGCCGCGCCTAGAACGGCGCAGCCCCGACCTGTACGCCCGTTTTTTGCGCGCGAAAGTGCGCCTAAAAAATACTTAGATTCTCCGGCTCCCTGCAGGTCCTCTGGAGCTGGGCGCGGCGCAGCAAGAGCTGTGGGGGGCTGAGCCAGGTCCCTGCGCTGAAAACAGTGCCGGGACCTCTGCACAGGCGCGCGACAGTGGGCGCGCATTTGCAGTAACTCCAGGCGCCCAAAACTGTGTGGGGGGGGCCTGAAGCACGCAGCTCCTAGCCCTGGCCGAATGGACTCACTGGGGCGGCATGGATCAGGCTGCACCTCCCACGCCCAGCTCCTGCTTCCTCCTTTCAGCTGGCTCTCTCAAACCCCACCCCCCCGCTCCCCCCACAACCAGCTCCCGACCAGACTCCCGTCACCCCCGATCCGACCAGACTCCCGCTCCCCCCCGCCGATCCAACTCAACGCCCGCTTTAAAAGATAGAAAAAAATAAATATGTTATTACTTATTTTTAGATTAAAAAAACCTGCCCATGAAAGTAAGTTTACGTTTAACACCATTAAAACATTTTTTTTTATAATTCAAAAAAATAAATTTTTCTCCAAAGCATTTAATTTAATTTTTATTAATTTGAAGTGTTTTTTTAAAATAAATGTTTGTTTTAAACAAACATTAATTTAAAAAAAATTTCAAATTAATTAAATGTTTGAGAAAAATGTATTTTTTTTTTAAAATTGGATAATAAAGCTAACCCCATGGAGATGGTGTTCTTCTGGTTTGCCTTTCCAGAAGGTGTATCCACCACCTTGTTCTTTGAGCTGACCTTCTCCTGCCCGCCGTCTCTTGCTCAGGGCAGCAATATTGATGTCGAAGCGTCGGAGTTCCCGGGCAATGATAGCAATAAGCCTCACATTTGTGGTTGGGAAGATGTTGGAGTCCATTATTAAAGAAGCAGTAGCAGGACATTTGGAAAAGCAAAATTCGGTCAGGCAGAGTCAGCATGGATTTATGAAGGGGAAGTCATGTTTGACAAATTTGCTGGAGTTCTTTGAGGACGTAACGGACAGGGTGGATAAAGGGGAACCAGTGGATGTGGTGTATTTGGACTTCCAGAAGGTATTTGACAAGGTGCCACATAAAAAGTTGCTGCAGAAGATAAAAGATCACCAGGTTGGGGGCAATATATTAGCATGGATAGAGGATTGTTTTCTGTTCGTTAGCCAGAGAGTAGGGATAAATGATTCATTCTCGGGTTGGCAATCAGTAACCAGTGGGGTGCCGCAGGGATCAGTGCTGGGACCCCAACTATTTACAATCTATATTAACGACTTGGAGGAAGGGACTGAGTGTAACGTAGTCAAGTTTGCCAATGACACTAAACTTGGTGGCGGTGTGATCTGTGAGGAGGACACTAAGAGGCTGCAGGGTGACTTGGACAGGTTAGGCGAGTGGGCAAATATATGGCAGATGCAGTATAATGTGGATAAATGTGAGGTTATCCACTTTGGGGGCAAAAACACGAAGGCAGAATATTATCTGAATGGTGGAAGATTAGGAAAAGGGGAGGTGCAGCGAGACCTGGGTGTCATGGTTCATCAGTCAATGAAAGTTGGCATGCAGGTACAGCAGGTGGGAAAGAAGGCAAATGGTATGTTGGCCTTCATAGCTCGGGGATTTAAGTATAGGAGCAGGGAAGTCTTGCTGCAGTTGTATAGGGCCTTGGTGAGGCCCCACCTGGAATATTGTGTTCAGTTTTGGTCTCCTAATCTGAGGAAGGACATTCTGGCTATTGAGGGAGTACAGCGAATGTTCACCAGACTGATTCCAGGGATGGCTGGGCTGTCATATGAGGAGAGACTGGATCAACTGGGGCTTTATTCACTGGAGTTTAGAAGGATGAGAGGGGATCTCATAGAAACATATAATATTCTGACTGGACTAGACAGGCTAGATGCAGGAAGAATGTTCCCGATGTTGGGGAAGTCCAGAACCAGGGGACACAGCCTTAGGATAAGGGGCAGGCCGTTTAGGACTGAGATGAGGAGAAACTTCTTCACTCAGAGAGTTGTTAACCTGTGGAATTCCCTGCCGCAGAGAGTTGTTGATGCCAGTTCATTGGATATATTCAAGAGGGAGTTAGATATGGCCCTTACGGTTAAGGGGATCAAGGGGTATGGAGAGAAAGCAGGAAAGGGGTACTGAAGGAATGATCAGCCATGATCTTATTGAATGGCGGTGCAGGCTCGAAGGACCAAATGGCCTACTCCTGCACCTATTTTCTATGTTTCTATGTTTCTATAAGACGCCCCGGTCTGTCGCTGTTGGGGTTGTCCATGAGGGTCCTGATATTCCAGGTCCCAAACTTCATTTTTAAAGAGTGGAAGATGCCCGCGCGTGAATTCTTTTAACATCGGGTGGCCATTGTGTACCAGCTACCACATGAACTTGACAGAGCAAGGTTTCGGCCCACTGGCAAGGGGATCTAAGACAACTGGAGACCAGGCTCTGCTGCAGGGGCCTAGTACTCACACACACACACACACTGACCCCCTCCCTTCCTCCCTCAGGTCCTCTCTCCCTGGTTTTCAGAGATCGCAGTGTAGGTGGGTGCATTAATCTTTCAACAATTTGCGAATTTGTCCATAAAATACTTGCACTGTATCCTGGGCCCTCCAGCTCCAGCTCGCGCTGCTCTCCATGCGCAGGCTCTGTGGCACATTTTCTACGCTCTCTCCAGCCGCTCACGCTTTGGTCGTTGGTTCTTTACTAGTGACCATGCATATGCTGGCCTCGCGTCCCATATGGGTCTGGCCTATTTGTGACTCCAGACTCACAGCCTTGTAGTTCACTCTTAACTGCCCTCTGAAATGGCCCAGCAAGCCATTCAGTTAAAGGGCAACTAGGGATGGGAAGAGAATACTACATTTATATTGGTGGTCCAGGCCCACATGATCCCAGGAAGCGCTTATGCTTCTGGGGTGCATGGGCCTCTGTGTGGGCTGTGCAGCTAGGCCTGGGACCCGAAGTCTTTGTTGGACCGGGACAACCAGGTATTTTCGGGTTTTTTTGTGGTTGGAGGCATCTGCCCGCAGGAAGCCTCTGACTGTAATTTTTGTCCCAATGATAAATTTGCACAAGGCAAGGGCCACAGAGCACTATTTACAGTTTCAGGTGCCCCATTATAGAAAGGACATTAAAGCCACACGCAGTGTACAGTCTAAACTCATGATGATGATGCCAGGGATGGGAAAGAGTCGGCACAGAAACAATGAGTCTTATGGTTTCCTTCTGTTCTGAAAACATCTCTGATTTATCTCCCAGATGGCTCAGTGAGCATTAACCATTATAGTATGGAGCCAGTCGAACGTATCCTGTATAAACGGTCACGCCCAAAAATGGACACTTAGAGAGACTCAAATAACTTGCATGATACAATATACAAGACATATTCTGAAACCACAGACACTCGCTACAAACAGCCTTAAGTGCACCAAGCCCTCTTTGTTGCTGGGCAAGGCCAGCATTTATTACCCATTCCTAATTGCCCTTAAGAAGGTGATGGTGAGCCACCTTCTTGCACTGCTGTAGTCCGTGTGGTGAAGGTTCTCTCACAGTGCTGTTAGGTAGGGCGTTCCTTTACAACTGCAGCAAACTGTTGCAAACCTGCTGTATCTGGAACTTTCACAGTGTCGGGATCACTGGCACTTCCCCTTGCAGAGAAATCATTCCATCTCTGGAATTGAATATTGCACGGCTCTATCCCATGGAGCGCGCGGTTTCTCTGCCACTATGGTGCTGAGTAAATAACAGTCCATTCTACTGATTGTGATTATTTGGAAAATAAGAACACCTTCAAAAAGTAAAGGACTCTGTGCTAATCCCAAATGTGTTTATGATTTACAGGTTTCACTGCATTGTGGTTGTTTTTTAAAGTAGATGATTTGTGGTTTACTATTTTTGTTATGTATGTAAACCTGTAATTACCATGTCTAACCACCAGAGGGCTTATCCCCTGGAGTCCCAAGGGATCCCACAATCCCTTGGGAGCACCTGTATATAAGGAGGCCTCACAGGCTGGAGAGACACACAGATCTGTAACAAAATAAGTGTGACCGTAGTCCTTTGAGCTTGCAGTATCTAGCCTGACTCTTTATCCAATTGTCTTCCAAAAGTTTTTAGAAGCATTTGTTTACTATTGTGTGCACAACGATTACAGTGGAGCTAGTACAACACAAATAAAGATAAACAAAGATGATAACATAGGTATAGAATGTCTATTAGCCCTGATCCAGCTGCCAACACATGCTTTGCACCTACCCAATGTATAGTAGAGTAGGAAGCCAACAAACTATGACCCATGTCATTTCTTCCTCATGCCCAGTCCCACCCGAGGTGGGCATTTAGCCCATTAAATCCTATAGGTCTATAAATTCTCATGACTGATAATCAATGTTCCTGCTAAGCGGTTGAGGTCCCACAGGCTGCTCACCGACTTTTCAATAGAAATAACCACGCAGGCACGAAAATTTGAATGGGCCACGCAGCCAGTTAAAGGGACCACCCACAAAACAAAAATTATAGGGTACACTGCTGGTAAGACTAGTTTCCTTCACACTTCCCAGTAGAATGCAGGAAAAGATACAGTACAGTATGAGAGATAAATACAGGAGGTTTGATCTATTTATATATACTGTAGATATGTGTCTGGTCTGCAAATAAAACACACACAAACAGCATTGCAAGCTGTAAACAAGATACAGGTGTAAGCCCAAAAGATGTGACCCATTGAAACTGATGTTTTTTCTATTCTTTCATTTATGAATTCCCTAGATTCTAGATCAATCCCCCAAGGATTGGAAGATAGCAAGTACAACCCCACTATTTAAGAAAGGAGGAAGAGACAAAAACGGGGATCTACGGGCCAGTTAGCCGGATATCAGTAGTAGGCAAAATGTTAGAATCTATTAGGGACGAGGTAACAGGTCACTTAGAAAATCGTAATATGATTAGGCAGTGTCAATATGGTTTTATGAAGGGGAAATCGTGTTTGACAAATCTGTTAGAATCTTTTGAAGATGTAACTAGTAGGAAGGCTCAGGCGGAACCAGTGGATGTGCAGTATTTGGATTTTCAAAAATCATTCGATAAGGTGCCACACTAGAGGTTATTAAACAAAATTAAGACGCATGGGATGAGGGGCAATATACTGGCATGGATTGAGGATTGGTTAGTGGATTGAAAACAGTAGGAATAAACCAGACTTTTTGGGTTGGCAGACTATAACTAGCAGTGTATCGCAAGGATCAGTGCTTGGGCCTCAGCTATTTACAATCTATATTAATGACTTATAAGAAGAGACTGAGTGTAACATATTGAAGTTTGCGACTATACAAAATTAGGTGGCAAAGTAAGCTGCGAGGAGGACGCATAGAGGCTGCAGAGAGATATAGACAGAGAGATGAGTGGGCAAGAACATGGTAAATGGAATACAATGTGGGGAATTGTGAAGTTATCCACTTTGGTAGGAAAAACAAACAAAAGCAGAGTATTTTTTGAATGGCGAGAAACTGGGAAATGTTTGCATTCAGAGGAACCCGGATATTCTTGTACATGAATCACAGAAAGTTAACATGCAGGTACAACAAGCAATTAGGAAAGCTAATGGTATGTTAGTTTTTGTTATAAAGAGATTAGAGTACAAGAGTAAAGAAGTCTTACTACAATTGTACAGGGCATTGGTGAGGCCAGACCTGGAGTATTGTGTACAGTTCTGGTCTCCTGACCCAAGGAAAGACATATTTGTCTTAGAGGGAGTGCAACGAAGGTTCACTACACTGGATCCTGGGCAGATTAGGCCTATGTTCCCCAGAGTTTAGAAAAATTAAAAAATTAAATTCTTAAGGAGCATGACAAGGTTAATGTGCAGAAAATGTTCACCTGGCTGGGGAATCTAGAACCATCATGATAGGCAGTCCCTCGGAATCGAGGAAGACTTGCTTCCACTCTTAAATTGAGCCCTCAGGTGGCTGAACAGTCCAATACAAGAACCACAGTCCCTATCACAGGTGGGACAGACAGCCGTTGAGGGAAAGGGTGGGAAAGAATCTAGAACACGGGGGCCACAATCTCAGAAAAAGGGGTCAGCCATTTAGGATTGAGAGGAGGAGAAAATTCTTCACTCAACAGGGTTGTGAATCTCTGGAATTCTCTACCCCAGAGAGCTGTGGATTCTCAGTCATTGAGTATATTCAAGACAGAGGTGGATACATTTTGGGGAACTAAGGGAATTAAGGAATATGGGGATAGTGCAAGATGGTGGAGTTGAGGTCAAAGATCAGCTATGATCTTGCTGAATGGCGGAGCAGGCTCGAAGGGCTAAATGGCCTACTCCGGCTCCTATTTCTTTTGTTCTTATGGCCATTTGTAGAAACATAGAAAATAGGTGCAGGAGTAGGTCATTTCGCCCTTCGAGCCTGCACCGCCATTCAATGAGTTCATGGCTGAACATGCAACTTCAGTACCCCATTCCTGCTTTCTCGCCATACCCTTTGATCCCCCTAGTAGTAAGGACTACATCTAACTCCTTTTTGAATATATTTAGTGAATTGGCCTCAACAACTTTCTGTGGTAGAGAATTCCACAGGTTCACCACTCTCTGGGTGAAGAAGTTTCTCCTCATCTCAGTCCTAAATGGCTTAGCCCTTATCCTTAGACTGTGACCGCTGGTTCTGGACTTCCCAAACATTGGGAACATTCTTCCTGCATCTAACCTGTCCAAACCCGTCAGAATTTTAAACGTTTCTATGAGATCCCCGCTCATTCTTCTGAACTCCAGTGAATACAAGCCCAGTTGATCCAGTCTTTCTTGATATGTCAGTCCTGCCATCCCGGGAATCAGTCTGGTGAACCTTCGCTGCACTCCCTCAATAGCAAGAATGTCCTTCCTCAAGTTAGGAGACCGAAACTGTACACAATACTCCAGGTGTGGCCTCACCAAGGCCCTGTACAACTATAGTAACACCTCCCTGCCCCTGTACTCAAATCCCGCCGCTATGAAGGCCAACATGCCATTTGCTTTCTTGACTGCCTGCTGTACCTGCATGCCAACCTTCAATGACTGATGTACCATGACACCCAGGTCTCGTTGCACCTCTCCTTTTCCTAATCTGTCACCATTCAGATAATAGTCTGTCTCTCTGTTTTTACCACCAAAGTGGATAACCTCACATTTATCCACATTATACTTCATCTGCCATGCATTTGCCCACTCACCTAACCTATCCAAGTCACTCTGCAGCCTCATTGCATCCTCCTCGCAGCTCACACTGCCACCCAACTTAGTGTCATCCACAAATTTGGAGATACTACATTTAATCCCCTCTTCTAAATCATTAATGTACAATGTAAACAGCTGGGGCCCCAGCACAGAACCTGGCGGTACCCCACTAGTCACTGCCTGCCATTCTGAAAAGTTACCCATTTACTCCTACTCTTTGCTTCCTGTCTGACAACCAGTTCTCAATCCACGTCAGCACACTACCCCCAATCCCATGTGCTTTAACTTTGCACATTAATCTCTTGTGTGGGACCTTGTCGAAAGCCTTCTGAAAGTCCAAATACACCACATCAACTGGTTCTCCCTTGTCCACTCTATTGGAAACATCCTCAAAAAATTCCAGAAGATTTGTCAAGCATGATTTCCCTTTCACAAATCCATGCTGACTTGGATCTATCATGTCACCTCTTTCCAAATGCGCTGCTATGAGATCGTTAATAATTGATTCCATCATTTTACCCACTACCGATGTCAGGCTGACCGGTCTATAATTCCCTGTTTTCTCTCTCCCTCCTTTTTTAAAAAGTAGGGTTACATTGGCTACCCTCCATTCTATAGGAACTGATCCAGTGTCAATGGAATGTTGGAAAATGTCTGTCAATGCATCCACTATTTCCAAGGCCACCTCCTTAAATACTCTGGGATGCAGTCCATCAGGCCCTGGGGATTTATCGGCCTTCAATCCCATCAATTTCCCCAACACAATTTCCCGACTAATAAGGATTTCCCTCAGTTCCTCCTTCTTACTAGACCCTCTGACCCCCTTTATATCCGGAAGGTTGTTTATGTCCTCCTTAGTGAATACCGAACCAAAGTACTTGTTCAATTGGTCTGCCATTTCTTTGTTCCCCGTTATGACTTCCCCTGATTCTGACTGCAGGTGACCTACGTTTGTCTTTACTAACCTTTTTCTCTTTACATATCTATAGAAGCTTTTGCAGTCTGTTTTAATGTTCCCTGCAAGCTTCCTCTCGTACTCTATTTTCCCTGCTCTAATCAAACCCTTTGTCCTCCTCTGCTGAGTTCTAAATTTCTCCCAGTCCCCAGGTTCGCTGCTATTTCTGGCCAATTTGTATGCCACTTCCTTGGCTTTAATACTATCCCTGATTTCCCTTGATAGCCACGGTTGAGTCACCTTCCCTTTTTTATTTTTACGCCAGACAGGGATGTACAATTGTTGTAGTTCATCCATGTGGTTTCTAAATGTCTGCTATTGCCCATCCACTGTCAACCCCTTAAGTATCATTCGCCAATCTATCCTAGCCAATTCACACCTCATACCTTCAAAGTTACCCTTCTTTAAGTTCTGGACCATGGTCTCTGAATTAACTGTTTCATTCTCCATCCTAATGTAGAATTCCACCATATTATGGTCACTCTTCCCCAAGGGGCCTCGCACAACGAGATTGCTAATTAATCTTCTCTCATTACACAACACCCAGTCTAAGATAGCCTCCCCATGGTTGGTTCCTCGACATATTGGTCTAGAAAACCATCCGTTATGCACTCCAGGAAATCCTCCTCCACCGTATTGCTTCCAGTTTGGTTAGCCCAATCTATATGCATATTAAAGTATTAGATCTTCAGCTGTACTCTCAAGTAAGTATCCCAATTGTCAGGGTATTTGAGCCTCTTCTGCAGCAACAACAAAAAATTAGACCAAGAAAGAAAAAAGTTAGTATCAGTCTTGCCATGGTCTAAAGGCATGCAGTAGCAAAGGATCACATTCTATGAACCTGAAACTTTTTGCTCAGCCTGTATCTAATTTAAAAAAATATTCTATATAAGCACTGTATAAAAATGGCATATGGAAGCTTGCTTTAGAAAGCCAAAAAGTTGAGATTGTATCTTATATAGAGGGCATGTATGTCACAATGGAAGTGATAAGTCGTTGTGGTTAAGATTTCTCCACAGTCGTTCACTGAATAGTACAAAACTCATGCCTCCAACCCACAATTACATCAGCAAGCTGTTAAACCAGGTCACATAGCCAAAGCCAATTTATTCAAGCTTGTACTGGTCTACATATTCAAAAATGTACCAAAAGCAAACCCATATACATCAGGTAGCCTAATCTCAAATAACATGCATGGTCAGCGAGTCCAGCATTACATACCTAGCCAACATTTCTTTTTAAAGAAAGCAATCATTTGGATTTCTCCTTGCTACTGAATTTTATAAAATCAGCAACTTGCACTCAGCATTCTTTCTTGTAAGCATACAGTACTGCAGAGTTGTCATTCTAAATGAAATTTAAAAGTTTGAAAAACCCACAAATTAAAAAAATGTAGAAAGCGACACGTTGAAACTATAATGATTTTTGATTAGGAAGCCATGAGCCAACGTCGGGAGGAACTTTGTCCCAAAACTCCTATTTCATCTAATTAGACTTGAAGGGTAGTTTCCCAGAAAATATAGGCAAAGGGTTAAAGTTCATAATTTATTTTGTACTTTCAGCTCTCCAATGGTCAACGGGTAAAGGCACGACTCAATATAGTAATAAGCCAAACAGACCAGATGTTCTGGGTTTCATTCTTAGTTTTCTGAACGAGTTAGCCTCAACAGCAGCAGTTGAGTCTCTGCAAATGGTTAGGTGCCTCAGGGGAAGGGAAGGAAAAAAATTTCAGCCAGGATTCCTACTCCTAATCTCTATAAGAACATAAGAAAAATAGCAGCAGTAGGCCATTTCGCCCCTCGAGCCTGCTCCACCATTCAGTGAGATCATGGCCGATCTGATCATGGACTCAGCTCCACTTCCCTGCCTGCTCCCCATAACCCTTTACTCCCTTATTGCTCAAAAATCTGTCTTTCTCTGCCTTAAATATATTCAATGACCAAGCTTCCACAGTTCTCTAAGGCAGAGAATTCTATAGATTTACAACCCTCTGATAGGAGGAGAAATTTATTCTCAGTTTTAAATGGGCTGCCCCTTATTCCAAGACTACGTCCCCAAGTTTTAGTTTCTCTTACGAGTGGAAATATCCTCTCTGCAACCACCTTGTCGAGCCCCTTCATTATCTTATAAGTTTCAAGAAGATCACACCTCATTCTTCTGAAATCCAATGAGTAGAGACCCAACCTACTCAACCTATCCTCATGTCAATCCCCTCATCTCCGGAATCAACCTAGTGATCCTTCCCTGAACAGCCTCCAATGCAAATATATCCTTCCTTGAAAAGAGAGACTAAAACTGTACGCAGTACTCTAGGCGTGGCCTCACCAATATCCTGTACAGTTGTAGCAGGACTTCTCTGCTTTTATACTCTATCCCCCTTGCAATAAAGGCCAACATTCCATTTGCCAATTACTTGCTGTACCTGCACACTAACTTTTTGTGTTTCATGCACAAGGACCCCCAGGTCGCTCTGTACTGCAGCACCGTGCAATTTTTCTCCATTTAAATTATAATTTGCTTTTCTATTATTTCTGCCAAAGTGGATAACCTCACATTTTCCCACATTATACTCCTTCTGCCAAATTTTTGCTCACTCACTTAGCCTGTTTATATCCTTTGCAGATTGCGTGCGTCTTCCTCACAACTTGTTTTCCTACCCATCTTTGTATCATCAGCAAACTTGGTTACATTACACTCAGTCCCTTCATCCAAGTCATTAATATAGATTGTAAATAGTTGAGGACCCAGCACCGATCCCTGCGGCCCCCCACTAGTCACTCTTTGCCAACTGGAAAATGACTCATTTATCCCGACTCTCTGTTTTCTGTTAGCCAGCCAACCCTCAATTCATGCTTATATATTACCCCCAACCCAGTGAACTTTTATCTTGTGCAGTAACCTCTTATGTGGCACGTTATCGAATGCCTTCTGGAAATCCAAATACACCACATCCACTGGTTCCCCCTTATTGACCATGTTGACTCTGCTTGATTGAATCATGCTTTTCCAAATGTCTCGCTACTGCTTCCTTAATAATGGACTCCACATTTTCCGAACGACAGATGTTAGGCTAACTAGTCTACAGTTTCCTGCTTTTTGTCTGCCTCCTTTTTTAAATAGGGGCGTTACATTTGCAGTTTTCCAATCCGCTGGGACCGCCCCAGAATCTAGAGAATTTTGGTAGATTACAACTAATGCATCCACTATCTCTGCAGCCACTTCTTTTAAGACCTTAGGATGTGAGCCACCTGGTCCAGGGGACTTGTCCAACTTTAGTCCCATTATTTTACTGAGTACTACTTCATTAGTGATAGTATTAAGTTCCTCCCTTCCTATAAGCCACTTGATTATCCACTATTGGGATGTTTTTAGTGTCTTCTACCACGATACAAAATATTTGCTCAACGTCTACCATTTTCCGGTTTTCCATTATTAATTCCCCAGTCTCATCTTCTAAGGGGCGAACGTTTACATTAGCTACTCTTTTCCTTTTTATATACTTGTAGAAGCTCTTACTATCTGTTTTTATATTTCGTGCTAGTTTACTTTCATAAACTATCTTCCCTATCATTTTTTTAGTCTTTTGCTGCTGGCTTTTAAAAATGTCCCAATCCTCTGGCCTCCCACTAGTCTTGTATGCCCTGGTTTTCAATTTGATACCATCCCTTATTTCTTTAGTTAGCCACTGATGGTTATCCCTTCTCTTACAGTCTTTCCTTCTCATTGGGATATATTTTTGCTGCGAGTTATGGAATATCGCCTTAAATGTCTGCCACTGCTCATCAACTGTCCCATACTTTAGTCTATTTTCCCAGTCCACTTTATCCAACTCTGCCTTCATATCTTTGTAGTCTCCTTTATTTAAGCTTAGGACCCTGATTTGAGATCCAAGTTTTTCACCCTCCAACTGAATTTGAAATTCAACATATTATGGTCACTCATTCCTCGACGATCCTTTACTACGAGATCATTTATTAATCCTGCCTCATTACACAGTTCTAGATCTAAGATAGCCTGCTCCCTGGTTGGTTCCACAACATACTGCTCAAGGAAACTATCCCGGATAGGCTCTATGAACTCCTCCTCAAGGCTACCCTGGCCAATTTGCTTTGTACAATCAATATGAAGGTTAAAATGATTATTGCCGTTCCTTTATTACAAGCCCCCCCCTATTATTTCTTTATTTATACTCCATCCAACAGTGCAGCTACTGTTAAGGGGTCTGTAGATTACGCCCATCAGCAACATTTTCCCTTTATTATTCCTTCGCTCCACCCAAACTGATTCAACATCATGATCCTCTGAGCCAATATCATTTCTCACTAACACATTGATCTCATCCTTTATTAACAGTGCTACCCCACCTCTTTTTCCTTTGTCTGTCCTTACGAATTGTTAAATACCACTGAATATTTAGTTCCCAGTCCAGGTCACCTTGCAACCACATTTCTGTAATGGCCATCAGATCACACCCATTTGTGTCGTCAACTCACCTATTTTGTTACGATTGCCAAGTGCATTTAGACAAAGAGCTTTTAAATTTTTTTTTAAACATTGTTTCCTCTGTGCTTCAAATTCACGTTCTCCATTTTAGCTTTCCAATTCCAGCTTTACTCCCTTCCCTATTCTCAGGTTCCCATCCTCCTGCCAAGCTAGTTTAAACCCTCCCCAACAGCACTAGCAAACCCCCACGCGAGGATATTGGTCCTGCTCTGTTGAGGTCCCTCCTCCCCCAGAAGTGGGCTCAATGCCTCAGGAATCTAAAGCCCTCCCTCCTGCACCATCTCTCCAGCCACGCATTCGTCTGCTCTATCCTCCTATTTCTGTACTCACTAGTTCGTGGCACCAGGAGTAATCTGGGGATTACTACCTTTGAGGTCCTGCTTTTTAATCTCTCTTCTAGCTTCCTAAACTCTGCCTGCAGGATCTCATCCTTCTTTCTACCCATGTCATTGGTCCCAATATGGACCACGACCTCTGGCTGTTCACCCTCTCCCCCTAGTGCCTGTAAGCAACAAAAGGAGCCAAGGTTTGCAACCTTGGTGTCATATTTGACCCAGAGATGAGCTACTAACCACATTTGTGCCATCATGAAGACCGCCTATTACCACCAGACTCGGCCCCTGCCTCAGCTCATCATCTGCTGAAACCCTCATCCATGCCTTTGTTATCTCTAGACTTGATTGCTCCAATGCACTGCTGGCCGGCCTCCCACAGTCTAACCTCCGCAGACTTGAGGTCATCCAAAACTCTGCTTTCTGTGTTCTAACTCGCACGAAGTCCCACTCACGGACCTACACTGACTCCCGGTTAAACAACGCTTCAATTTTAAAATTCTCATCCTGGTTTCCAAATGTCTCCAAGCCCACACCCCTCCCTCCCTATCTCTGTAATCTCCAAAGCTCTTTCCCCCCACCCCCTCCCAGAGATATCTGCGCTCCCCTAATTCTGGCCTTTTGAACATCCCCAATTTTAATTGCTCCACTATTGGTGGCCGTGCTTTTAGCTGCGAATTCCCTCACTAAACCGTTCCGCCTCTCTACCTCTCTTTCCTCTTTTAAGACTCATCTTAAAACCTACATATTTGACTGTCCCAATATCTCATGTGGCTCGGTGTCAGATTTTGTTTGATAACGTCTTTGTGAAGCGCCTTGGGACGTTTTACTATGTTAAAAGCACTATATAAATACAAGTTGTTATAAATGCAAGTTGCCCAATGGGAGTGGTAAAAGGACATTAGTTAGGGGAGTTTTTTTGAAAAGGGGAAATTCCTCCAGCCCCACAACCCGCCCAATGATGTCTGCACTCCTCTAATTCTATCCTTTTGAGCATCCCGAATTATAATCGCTCAACCATTGGTGGCCGTGTTTTCTGTTGCCTAGACCCTAAGCTCTAGAATTCTCTGTCTAAACCGCTCTGCCTTGCTACCTCTCTTTCCTCCTTCAAAACGCTCCTTGGTCACCTGCCCTAATTTCTCCTTATGTGGCTCGGTGTCAAATTGTGTGTCTCATAATACTTCTGTGAAGAGCCTTGGGATGTTTTACTACTTTAAAAAGGAGCTATATAAATACATGTTGTTGTTGTTATGAAATGAGCACTCTAATTGCATATTAAGGTATTTAAATGGTCTGATAGAAAGCAAAAAGATACTCAAAAAGTAAAAAATGTTTTTTGCTGGCAAAGTTTTACAGATATAGGGCCCAAAATTGATCAAAGGCAAGTTCCGCCCATTTACCGTTGAAAAGACCATTAAGATCCTTACGGTACTTTGGGCAGAGGTTTGGTGAAAAAAAGGAGAAAAAACGCCTGGTGGAAAAATGGGCGTTTCGTGTGGACTGAGTCAAATTAAGTCCGAAGGTAGTGTCGGCCTGGGAGGGGGGGAAAACACGAAAAATATTTAAAAAAAATAAAATGTCAGAAAACATTCAGAGGATTGCTGCAAAAGAATTAGAAAAAAAAACCTTGACTTATCTTTTTTGCAGGGTTTCATACCTACCGTCCATCGAAAGGCTGGTCAGACTGGGCGTTTCCACCCCTCCCCCCCAAGTAGTACGGAGCACCGCTCCCACCAAACTCGGACAGGAGCTGTTTTCCCAGCGATACACGTCGACAGTCTGCTCCCCAGCGGTATTTCGAAACCACCGACATAAGGCCCTGATGAAACTCCCAACGAATGAAAGACCGCCCAAAACAAGAAAATACCGCCGAAAAACCTGGCGGAATCCGGCGGCAGGATCATCAATTTCGGGCACATACAATTGAAAAAATAAAATTGGTTTCTTACAGCATTGTTTGATGAGAATGAATGTTCAAATTCCAGCTGATTATGGACACAAGCCTAGGAATGCAAGTTTTTCTTCAACATCAACACAATGCTAGGTATGTACACCATGGATATTATCCTTTTGCGTCAATAGTAAAACGGGGCAATCAATCAAAGCCATACATGTTAACCCTTTTTCCAACATAATCTTCAACACCCGCACTCCATATGGTTTCAGCGAAAATATGGTTAATGATGTTAGAAAAGGCTATGAAATAGTTTGAGCACATCTTCTAAAATCTTGGTCAAAGCTTAACTAATATTTTTTCCCACAAGGAGTATCATGTGTCCAAGCCTTCAGGCACTGTTTATGCTGCACAGCTTCATATCTTCCAATTTATATTTGAGTCTTACTTACAAAATAATTCTCTCAATCCAATATTCTCCTGATTTTGGATCTTTACCTCGCTAACCTCAATTACTGGTCAGCTTAATTCTTAAAACCTTTGCTGTCTCACAGCTCGACCAGATTTGCATACCCATAGTTTCCACATGCAACACACAAGAGGTTATTAAATGCCCTATTGCCAAATAGTGGGAGAACATCAGCGTTGCATCTTCTAGTAATAAATAACAGGCTACCCAAATTGGCCATATTTAATATTTGTTACCGATTCTAATTTGAATGTCAACTTTCCACAAGATAGCATGGTTTCAAATTACAGGACACTTTCCACTGCAGACAAAATGTTACTACAATTTAAAACAAGTGGATCAAAACTATACTATCATCTTATTCCAGTTGAACTACAAATTAGAAAGTGAAAAAAATCCCAGATTACAGTAATAATTCACTTAGGTTGAAAAGGAGACTGCAGCCATAAATCATCTTCCTATCCATGAGTTGAGAGTCCCAAAAACACCTTGGTTAATAACATTTCAAGGAAATAACATGGTGGCAGCACGTGTTGGTGCGCCAATGAATAATACTGCAGAGTGAGCAGACTCCATCCAATTGTACATTTCCACATTCGGGTTCTAAGCAGAAGCCAGAGAAGCTGATTAATGGAACAAAATCATTGGGAAAGATAGCCCAATAATGTTATTGTTCACCTCCATGTGGCCTTTCTAAGTTACAGTGTTGAACTTCTGGGAGCAGGTTACCCACATTGCTAAGCTGGAGAAGAGAGAGAGAATAAAATAGAATACATGTAGAGGGATAAAAATAAAATAATTTCTTTGAAACATTTGTATAAATAGGCAAGTGAGCTGAGAATTTTAAAGAGAGGAAACCAAAGAGTAGAACTGACCATCAAATTGTCCAAGGAGGTATCACATTGTGATCCATGTGGCATTCTTGATTTATACAATGGCTAAATTTTGCGAACAGTTAAAGTTAGGAAAACAAAGCAAAAAAAAATTATATGAATGGAAGCGCTTCCACACATCTACGATGTAGTATCAGCTGTATATGGAGAATTACTTCAGTTGTACTCAATGTTTCAGTCAGTATACTGACCATTTTGTCATTTCGGAGGAATAAGGAGCCATAGATGAGCAAATCTAAGACTGATGTCAAGAAGTTCTTCAGAGTTATCAATACAAAAAATAGACTTCTTGGTGGAGTAATGAAGGCAAAAACTCTGAACAATTTAAGGAAAACTTAGATGCTGAGCTAGGTTGAGAGACAAGATGTGGACTGCAGATTCTTTCTGGGTGGATGAACTGAGATGGACTAATAGGCCTTTTCATCTATATCTAAAGAACAGATGGTGGGTGGAGAAAACGCAAGAGATTCAGTAACTAACCGACAACCATGACCTGCGTGGATTCTTTAGTACAGTCAAGACCACCCACTGCCCAAGCACCCAAGGTCCTACCCCACTGCGGACCAAGAATGGAGGGGTACTCATCAAGGACAGAGAGGCAGTCAGTGCCCGCTGGAAGATACACTTCGAAGATCCCCTTAACCGAGACTCTGTCTTCGACATGAGTGTCCTCGACTCCATCCCACGTCATGCTACCTGCCGCCATTTTGACACAACCCCTGAAAAGGCCATCCGACAACTGAGAACAACAAGGCCTCAGAAGCAGATGGAATCCCCGCAGAAGCACTAAAGCATGGCGGAGAAGCACTATTGGTGCGAATCCAGAAATAATTTCTCTTATTTGGAAGGTGGAGAGCATGCCAGGGGATCTCAGCGATGCTGTAATCATGACCATCTTCAAGAAAAGGTGACAAGTTCAATTGCGGTAATTAGAGGAGTTTCCCTACTGTCTGCCACAGGGAACGTCATCGCAAGAATCCTCCCAGTGGTTGAAGAGCTCCTCCCAGAGTCGCAATGCGGAATTCCGCCCACTAAGGGGCACAATGGACATGATCTTCACCACGTGGCAAATTCAAGAGAAATGCAGGGAGCAGCACTAACCTCTGTACATGACCTTCTTTGACCTCACAAAGGCCTTGAACACTGTCAACCGAGAGGGAGTATGGAGTGCCCTCCTCAAATTCAGCTGCCCTCAAAAGTTTGTCACCATCCTCCGTCTGCTTCACGATGACTTGCAAGCCATGATCCTGACCAATGGATCCACCACAGACCTAATTCACATACGGACCGGGATCAAGCAAGGCTGCGTCATCGCACCAAAGCTCTTCTCAATCTTCCTTGCTGCAATGCTCCATCTCACCCTCAATTAGCTCCCCGCTGGAGTGGAGCTAATCTACAGAACAAACGCGAAATTGTTCAGCCTCCGTTGCCTCCAATCCAGATCCAAGGTCGTCCCATCCTCTCATTAAATTACAGTATGCAGATGATGCTTGCATCTGTGCACACTCGGAGGTCGAACTCCAAACCATCGTCAACACCTTCACCGAAGTGTATGAGCACATGGGCCTTACACAAAACATCTGAAAGGCAAAGGTCCTCTATCAACCTTCCCCCATCACACAGTACTGCCCCTCGATTATCAAAACGGGGAGCCTTGCGTGGACCATTATCTATACCTCAAGAGCCTACCGTCAACAAGGGCAGATATTGATGATGAAGTCCAACACCGCCTTCAGTGTGCCAGTGTAGCCTTCGGTCACCTGAGGAAGAGAGTTTTTGAAGACCAGGACCTCAAACCCAGCACTAAGCTTATGGTCCACATTGCAGTCGTGATACCGGCCCTCCTATATCTTCAGAGACATGGATCATCTACAGCAGGCACCTTAAAGAAAGCTGCCTCCGCAAGATCCTGCAAATCCATCGGCAGGATAGACGCACCAACGTCCGTGTTCTCGCTCAGGCCAACATCCCCAGCATCCAAGCATTGACCACGCTCAATCAGCTCCGATGGATGGGCCACATCGTCCATATGCCCGATACTAGACTCCCCTATTCAGAGCTCAGACACGGCAAACAAGTCTCAGGTGGGCAAGTAAACGCTTCAAAATCTCCTGGAAAAAGTGTAAAATCCCCAACACCACCTGGGAATCCCTGGCCCAAGACCGCTCAAAGTGGAGGAGAAGCATCCGGGAAGGTGCCAAACAGAGTCTCTTCGCCGGGAGCAAGCAGAAGCCAAGCGCAAACAGCGGAAGGAGCGCCGACAACCCAAGCACCCCACCCACCCGTCCCTTCAACCACCGTCTGCCCCACCTGTGACAGAGACTGTAAGTCCCACATTGGACTCAGTCACCTGAGAACTCATTAATGTGGAAGCAAGTCATCCCTCGACTCCAAGGGACTGCCTATGAAGACCTAGCTTGTACAGTATAACTTTACATCAGTCTTAAAACATTTACGTCTGACAGTAGGCGACAGTAATACCAGCAGAATGAAACATGGTTATACAGTGCAGTTCCTGCCATTGTGCAGCTTACAAGAGTAAAAAGTAACCATGAAAAACCGTTGCACTGCTCCAAAGGTTCCATGAATAACCCTTGCAGTGCTCCAAAGGCCACTGTAATATTTTTACTGCTCAAAACCTATGTCATAGAGATGCAATAATTTTTTTCATCACCCACTGAACACAATTTACAAAAGGAATATGATACAAAAATCTATCCTTGATCTCCCATTTGTCATCTACATGCTGCCCCTCGGCGACCTCATCCGAAAACGGGGTCAAATTCCACATGTATGCTGACGACACACAGCTCTACGTATCCCCTGCATCCGATTTGTCACACTACTTCCAGACACCCAGTATTGAATTTTTAAATAAAAATTTGTTACCCATCCCCAATTGCCCTGGAGAAGGTGGTGGTGAGCCGCTTTCTTGAACCGCTGCAACGCATGCGGTGTGGGTACACCCACACTGCTGTTAGGAAGACCAGGATTTTGAACCAGCGACGATAAAGGGACAGCAATATATTGCCAGGTCAGGATGGTGTGTGACTTGGAGGTGGCGGTGTTCCCATGCGCCTGCTGCCCTTGTCCTTCTAGGTGGTAGAGGTCGTTGGTTTGGGAGGTGCTGTCGAAGAAGCCTTGGCGAGTCGCTGCAGTGCATCTTGTAGATGGTACACACTGCAGCCACGGCACGGGAGTGAATGTTTAAAGTGGTGGATGGGGTGCGAAACAAGCGGCTGCTGTGTCCTGGATGGTGTCGAGCATCTTGAGTGTTGTTGGAGCTGCACTCAGCCAGTCAAGTGGAGAGTATTCCATCACACTCATAACATCTGCCTTGTAGATAGTGGAAAGGCTTTGGGGAGTCAGCAGATGAGTCATTGCTGCATGCTCTTGTAGCTACAGTATTTATGTGGCTAGTCCAGTTAATTTTCAAGTCAATGGTGACCCCCAAGATATTGATGGTGGGGACAGTGGTTAGATTCTCTCTTGCATAACATAAGAAATAGCAATAGGAGTCGGCCATTTTGCCCCTCAAGCCTGCTCCGCCATTCAATAAGATCATGGCTGATGTGATCTTGGGCAGGGAAGTGGAGTTGAAGCCATAACTCTTGACTCCCTTAGCGTTCAAAAATCTGTCTACATCCACCTTAAATATATTAAATGACCCAGCCCCCATAGCTCTACGGGGTCGAGAGTTCCAAAGATTCGCGGCCATCTGAGAGAAGAAATTCCTCATTTTGGTTTTAAATGGGTGACCCCGTATTCTGAAACAACGTCCCCTAGTTCTAGATTCCCTACGAGGGGAAACAGATTCTCTGCATCTACCCTGCCAAGCTCCCTCAGAAACTTACGGGGCTAGACTTTCCACTTAGATCGTAGGGCCCAAAAAGTGGGCCAAGTTCCAGCCGTAGCGATGTTTCAGCCTTCAGGATCGCTGGAACATTGCCGATTTTTGGCTTTTTTTGAGGGGACGATGGCCCCAACGATGCGAAATGTGCCTCAGTGAGGGGGTGGGGGGGGAGGGGGGAAGGGGGGGGAAGAGGAGAGGGTGGGGGGGGATTGGAGAAGAGGAGAGGGTGGGGGGGGGGGGGGGGGTTGGAGAAGAGGAGAGGGTGGGGGGGGGGGGTTGGAGAAGAGGAGAGGGTGGGGGGGGTTGGAGAAGAGGAGAGGGTGGGGGGTGCTGGAGAAGAGAGAGGGGGTGGAGAAGAGGAGAGGGTGGGGGGGGGGAAGAGAGGGTGGGAGGGAAGAGAGGGTGGGAGGGGAAGAGAGGGTGGGCTGGGAGAAGAGAGAGAGAGAAGAGAGAGAGAGAGAGAGAGAGAGAGAGAGAGAGAGAGAGAGAGAGAGAGAGGGAGAGAGAGGGGGGGAAGGATGGGGAGGGAGAGAGAGAGAGAGAGAGAGAGAGAGAAGAGAGAGAGAGAGAGAGAGAGAGAGAGAGCGCGAGAGAGACGGAGGATAGGGGGGGGGGAGAGAGAGAGAGAGAAGAGAGATAG